>NC_053023.1:621014216-621181223 GCF_003073215.2 Triticum urartu
CTGCAAAGATAACTCAATCATACATAAAAGAATTCAGAGAAGATTCAAACATTATTCATAGATAAGTTGGATCATAAACCCACAATTCATCGGTCTCAACAGACACACCGCAAAAAGAAGATTACATCGAATAGATCTCCACGAGAGAGGGGGAGAACATTGTATTGAGATCCAAAAAGAGAGAAGAAGCCATCTAGCTACTAGCTATGGACCCGAAGGTCTAAAGTAAACTACTCACACTTCATCGGAAGGGCTATGATGTTGATGTAGAAGCCCTCCGTGATGGATGCCCTCTCCGGCGGAGCTCCGGAACAGGCCCCAAGATGGGATCTCGTGGATACAGGAAGTTGCGGCGGTGGAATTAGGTTTTTGGCTCCGTCTTTGGTCTAATGGGGGTACATAGGTATATATAGGAGGAAGGAGCACGTCGGTGGAGCTCCGAGGGGCCCACGAGGCAGGGGGCGCGCCCAGGGGGGCGCGCGCCCTCCACCCTCGTGACCTCCCCGGAAACTTCTTGGAGTAGGGTCCAAGTCTCCTGGATCACGTTCGGTGAGAAGATCACGTTCCCGAAGGTTTCATTCCGTTTGGACTCCGTTTGATATTCTGTTTCCTCGAAATACTAAAATAGGCAAAAAAGCAGCAATTCTGGGCTGGGCCTCCGGTTAATAGGTTAGTCCCAAAAATAATATAAAAGTGGAAAATAAAGCCCAATATAGTCCAAAACAGTAGATAAAGTAGCATGGAGCAATCAAAAATTATAGATACGTTGGAGACGTATCAGGCATCCCCAAGCTTAATTCCGGCTCGTCCTCGAGTAGGTAAATGATAAAAAGAGAATTTTTGATGCGGAGTGATACTTTGGCATAATTTCAATGTAAATCTTCTTAATCATGGTATGAATATTCAGATCCGAAAGGTTCAAGACAAAAGTTCATGTTGACATAAAAAATGATAATACTTCAAGCATACTAATCAAACAATTATGTCATCTCAAAATAACATGGCCAAAGGAAGTTCATCCCTACAAAATCATATAGTTAGGCTATGCTTCGTTTTCGTCACACAAAGATGTTCCCAACTTCTATACCCCCGATGACAAGCCAAGCAATTGTTTCATACTCAAATAATCTCAAACTT
Source organism: Triticum urartu (assembly GCF_003073215.2). Taxonomy (NCBI): domain Eukaryota; kingdom Viridiplantae; phylum Streptophyta; class Magnoliopsida; order Poales; family Poaceae; genus Triticum; species Triticum urartu. The sequence goes on from NC_053023.1 coordinate 621,015,354, forward strand.
TTTCAACCTTCACGCAATACATGAGCGCGAGCCATGGACATAGCACTATGGGTGGTATAGAATATGATGATGGGGATTGTGTGGAGAAGACAAAAAAGGAGAAAGTCTCACATCAACGAGGCTAATCAATGAGCTATGGAGATGCCCATCAATTGATGTTAATGCAAGGAGTAGGGATTGCCATGCAACGGATGCACTAGAGCTAAGAATGCTCAACAAAAGAAAACTAGTGGGTGTGCATCCAACTTGCTTGCTCATGAAGACCTAGGGCATTTTGAGGAAGCCCATCGTTGGAATATACAAGCCAAGTTCTATAATGAAAAATTCCCACTAGTATGAACAAGACAACTTATGAGACTCACTATATGAAAATCATGGTGCTACTTTGAAGCACAATATATGAGACTCACTACATGAAGAACAAGGTGCTACTTTGAAGCACAAGTGTGGAAAAAAGAGATAGTAGCATTGCCCTTTTTATTTTCTCTTTTTTGGGGCCTTTCTTTTTTTCTTTTTGGCCTTTCTCTCTCTTTTTTTTGATTGGGCAATGCTCTAATAATGATGATCATCACACTTCTATTGATTACAACATAATGATTACAACTCGATACTAGAACAAGATATGACTCTATATGAATGCCTCCGGCGGTGTACCGGGATGGTGCAATGAATCAAGAGTGACATGTATGAAAAATAATGCATGGTGGCTTTGCCACAAATACGATGTCAACTACAAGATCATGCAATGGCAATATGACAAAAGTAAAGCATGTCATGATGATGATGATGGAAGTTGCATGGCAATATATCTCGGAATGGCTATGGAAATGCCATGATAGGTAGGTATGGTGGCTGTTTTGAGGAAGATATAGGGAGGTTTATGTGTGAAAGAGCGTATCATATCACGGGGTTTGGATGCACCGGCGAAGTTTGCACCAACTCTCAATGTGAGAAAGGGCAATGCATGGTTCCGAAGAGGCTAGCAAATGGCAGAAAGGTAAAAGTGCGTATAATCCATGGACTCAACATTAGTCAAAAGAACTCATATACTTATTGCAAAAATTTAGAAGTCATCAAAAATCAAGTACTATGCGCATGCTCCTAGGGGGATAGATTGGTAGGAAAAGACCATCGCTCGTCCCCGACCGCCACTCATAAGGATGCACAAGCCAGGTACACTTCATGCTTCAAATTTGTTACACAACTTTAACCATACATGCATGCTACGGGACTTGCTAACTTCAACACAAATATTTCTCAAATTCACAACTACTCAACTAGCACGACTATGATATTATCACCTCCATATCTCAAAACAATTATCAAGCATCAAACTTATCTTAGTATTCAACCCACTAAAAAGAAAGTTTCACATATCTTGAATACCAAGTATATTAACATTAAGCAAATTACCATGCTATTAACGACTCTCAAAATAATCTAAGTGAAGCATGAGAGATCAAGTTTCTTTAAAACAAACCACCACCGTGCTCTAAAAGATCTAAGTGAAGCACTAGAGCAAAAATTATCACGCTCAAAAAGATATAAGTGAAGCACATAGAGCAAACTATCAAGCTCAAAAGATATAAGTGAAGCACATAGAGTATTCTAACAAATTTCAATTCATACATGGCTCTCTCAAAAGGTGTGTACAGCAAGGATGATTGTGGTAGACTAACAAGCAAAGACACAAATAATACAAGACGCTCCAAGCAAAACACATATCATGTGGTGAATAAAAATATAGCTCCAAGTAAATTACCGATGGAAGTGGACAAAAGAGGGGATGCCTTCCGGGGCATCCCCAAGCTTTGACTTTTTGGTGTCCTTGGATTATCTTGGGGGTGCCATGGGCATCCCAAAGCTTAGGCTCTTGCCACTCCTTGTTCCATAATCCATCAAAAGAATTCACCCAAAACTTGAAAACTTCACAACACAAAACTCAATAGAAATCTCGTGAGCTCCGTTAGAGAAAGAAAACAAAAGACTACTTTAAGGTACTGTAGTGAACTTGTTCTTTATTTGTATTGGTGTTAAACCTACTGTATTCCAACTTCTCTATGATTTATAAACTATTTTACTAGCCATAGATTCATCAAAATAAGCAAACAACACACGCAAAACAGAATCTGTCAAAAATAGAACAGTCTGTAGTAATCTGTTACTAACGCAAACTTCTGGAACCCAAAAAATTCTACAAAAATTAGAAGACCTGGGAAATTTGTTTATTGATTATCAGCAATTGGAATCACTATTTTATCACGTTCTGGTGATTTTTGAAAATTCGGGCACTGAGCGCAAAGATTCTGGAAATTACAGCAAGATCAAATAACTATCTTCCAAGAAGATCTAATAGGTTTAACTTGGCACAAACACTAATTAAAAGATAAAACCACATATAAACAGAATCTAGATGGATTATTTATTCCTAAACAGAACCAAAAACAAAAAACACAAAATAAAATTGTGTTGCCTCCCAACAAGCGCTATCGTTTAACGCCCCTAGCTAGGCATAAAAGCAAGGATAGATCTAGGTATTGTCATCTTTGGTAGGCAATCCATAAGTGGCTCTCATGGTAGATTCATATGGTAATTTTATTTTCTTTCTAGGAAAGTGTTCCATGCCCTTCTTTAAGGGAAATTGAAATTTAATATTCCCTTCCTTCATATCAATAATTGCACCAATCGTTCTAAGGAAAGGTCTACCAAGAATAATAGGACATGAAGGATTGCAATCTATATCAAGAACGATAAAATCTACAGGCACATAATTCCTATTTGCAAAAATAAGAACATCATTAATTCTTCCCATAGCCTTTTTAATAGTGGAATCCGCAAGATGCAAGTTTAGAGAGCAATCATCAAAGTCACGGAAATCTAGCAAATCACACAAAGCTTTGGGGATAGTAGAGACACTAGCACCCAAATCACACAAAGCATGAAACTCGTAATTTTTAATTTTAATCTTAATTGTAGGTTCCCACTCATCATGGAGTTTTCTAGGGATAGAAACTTTCAACTCAAGCTTTTCTTCATAAGATTGCATTAAGGCGTCAACAATGTGTTTGGTAAAGGCCTTATTTCGACTATAAACATGAGGAGAATTTAACACGGATTGCAACAAGGAAATACTATCAATTAAAGAGCAATTTTCATAGTTAAATTCCTTGAGATCCAAAATAGTGGGTTTAGCAATATCTAGATTTTTATTTTTTTAATCCCTTTTTTATCAATTTCCTCATCAGGATCTAAAAACTCAGAATTCTTAGAACGCCTTCTAGGTAAGGGAAGATCATAATCAGATTCATCAAGATTCATATTGCAAAACAAAGATTTAATAGGGGACACATCAATAACTTTCAGATCTTCATCTTGATTCTCATAGTTATTCGGTTTAGCGGCCATCTTATTGACTAAGGTGGCTTGCATATCCGAAATTTCAGCGGTCATTTTTTCAAGATGAGCAATTTGGGCTCTTACACCATCAAATTCTTTGGACATATCATCAAGCTCTTTATTCATATAACTCATAAAACTCTTTTGTTCCTTAAGCTCGTTTCTAAAGAAATTATTATGCTCAAATTGCAAGACCATAAACTTCCTGACATTGTTTTCGATATCTTCTAGCCTTTTAAGGTGAAGATCACCAAAATTAGGTAAGGCCATCGTGACGAACAAGCAAGCAAACTAACACACGAGCAAACAAAAGGCAAAGTGAAAGGGAGGGCGAATAAAATGGCAAGGGTGAAGTGGGGGAGAGGAAAACGAGAGGCAAATGTCAAATAATGTAATGCGAGAGATAGAGATTGTGATGGGTACTTGGTATGTTGACTTTTGCATAGGCTTCCCCGGCAACGGCGCCAGAAATGGCTCGTTGACGGGAGACTAAATCTTGACTTGACTTGGCGTAGGCCTCCCCGGCAACGGCGCCGGAAATCCTTCTTGCTACGTCTCGAGCTAGCGTTGGTTTTCCCCGAAGAGGAGGGGGTGATGCAGCACAGTAGCGTAAGTATTTCCCTCAGTTTTTGAGAACCAAGGTATCAATCCAGTAGGAGGTCACACACAAGTCCCTCGTACCTGCACAAAATGGTAGCAACTCGCAACCAACGCTTAGGGGTTGTCAATCCCTTCACGGTCACTTACGAGAGTGAGATCTGATAGAAATAATATTTTTGGTATTTTTGGTATAAAGATGCAAAGTAAAAAGTAAAAGCAAAAATAAAGTAATGGAGATTGATATGATGAGAATAGACCCGGGGGCCATAGGTTTCACTAGTGGCTTCTCTCAAGAGCATAGATATTCTACGGTGGGTGAACAAATTACTGTTGAGCAATTGATAGAATTGAGCATAGTTATGAGGTTATCTAGGTATGATCATGTATATAGGCATCACGTCCGTGACAAGTAGACCGACTCCTGCCTACATCTACTACTATTACTCCACTCATCGACCGCTATCCAGCATGCATCTAGAGTATTAAGTTAAAAACAGAGTAACGCCTTAAGCAAGATGACATGATGTAGAGGAATAAATTCATGCAATATGATAAATACCCCATCTTGTTATCTTCGATGGCAACAATACAATACGTGCCTTGCAACTCTTTCTGTCACTGAGTAAGGACACCGCAAGATTGAACCCAAAGCTAAGCACTTCTCTCATTGCAAGAACTACCAATCTAGTTGGCCAAACCAAACGGATAATTCGAAGAGACTTGCAAAGATAACTCAATCATACATAAAAGAATTCAGAGAAGATTCAAACATTATTCATAGATAAGTTGGATCATAAACCCACAATTCATCGGTCTCAACAAACACACCGCAAAAAGAAGATTACATCGAATAGATCTCCACGAGAGAGGGGGAGAACATTGTATTGAGATCCAAAAAGAGAGAAGAAGCCATCTAGCTACTAGCTATGGACCCGAAGGTCTGAAGTAAACTACTCACACTTCATCGGAAGGGCTATGATGTTGATGTAGAAGCCCTCCGTGATGGATGTCCTCTCCGGTGGAGCTCCGGAACAGGCCCCAAGATGGGATCTCGTGGATACAGGAAGTTGCGGCGGTGGAATTAGGTTTTTGGCTCCGTCTTTGGTCTAATGGGGGTACGTAGGTATATATAGGAGGAAGGAGCACGTCGGTGGAGCTCCGAGGGGCCCACGAGGCAGGGGGCGCGCCCTCCACCCTCGTGACCTCCCGGGAAACTTCTTGGAGTAGGGTCCAAGTCTCCTGGATCACGTTCGGTGAGAAGATCACGTTCCCGAAGGTTTCATTCCGTTTGGACTCTGTTTGATATTCTGTTTCCTTGAAATACTGAAATAGGCAAAAAACAACAATTCTGGGCTGGGCCTCCGGTTAATAGCTTAGTCCCAAAAATAATATAAAAGTGGAAAATAAAGCCCAATATAGTCCAAAACAGTAGATAAAGTAGCATGGAGCAATCAAAAATTATAGATACGTTGGAGACGTATCAGGGACCTGGACCCAGAGCGGTACTACCGCAGTGGTAAGGGCGGTACTATCGCTGAGAAGCGGTACTACCGCCTCTACTGCCGCAAAACCCGACACGAGAAAAATAGCCCTCGAGTCGAGGCGGTAGGAACCTGGCAAGCCAGTGGTAGTACTGCTGCAGAGTCACCGGCGATACTACCGCTGTGGGGCGGTACTGCCGCTTGTGACCCCTCAGCAGTACTACCGCTGGGTACCACGGTACTACCGCTGGGACCCAGACAAAGCCCACAAGCAGAGAGAAGATCTCTCCATCGAAGCGGAATGGCTCGAAGGGTGAGAAGCAGATGTGTACGTGTTGATTCCACCCAAACAATACCAAAGCGGACCCCCTCTTGATAGTACGGTGCCCTCTACACAACTAGTCCACCGAAAGAGAAACGAAAAAGCTACACCGTCTTGAATGACACTCCGAGGGGAAGAAATCGTCTCGTGCCAAGGATGAATCTCTGAAATGCTTAAAGCACACGATTAGTCCGCAAGCACGTTGTCATCAATCACCAAAACCACATCGAGAGAGATATGCCTCAACAATCTCCCCCTTTTTGGTGGATTGATGATAACTAGGGATTTGCACAAGGAAAAATATAAAAGTAAGGATACTTAGAACTACAAAATATAGACAGGCTCCCCCTGAATGTGTGCACCTAGTTAGTGGAGCCTTTGGAATGCAAGACACACACATTCGGATCAACACTCCCCCTATATTTTATAGTCCAACAATTCTAAGCACATGATATATGAGAGAAGGGTATAAAACAGGATAAGCATGCAACTCATAAGATACTACAGTACTGAATAGACATAAGTAATAAGGTAGTGATAGGGAGCATATGTCTCACACCATATGTCTAGAACTTAGGTCTCACTGGCACCAAACCAAACCAAGCAAAGACAACTAGAAAACACACGAGAAAACACAAGACACAAAGACACACTCGCAACACAGCAACAACACAAATCCCTAAACTCTCTCCCCCTTTGGCATCGAGACACCAAAAGGGAAAAGAGCGTTGCTACGGCTCCAGGTGATGGCAAGCTGAGGATCTCGAACATCACATCTCAGTGTGATCATCTGCATCTCCGTCGTTGGTCGGAAAACTGCTCGGCGTCTGAATCAGTCCAAGGGCAATGCTGGTGAATCAATTCCTCCTCTTCAGTGATCTGTCCCTCAGAACCGCTGGCAACGGTCGCACCCAGGTGACGCATGAGCTCCTTGTGGCGCACCCTGGCCTGCTTCTCAGCCACATGAGTCATGTACTGACCATGAGACTCCATGCAGAAAAGCTTCTTCATCTTGCATTTAAGCTTCTTTGCCCAAGAAGGTTCTCCACTAGTGGGCCCAAAGTCCTCCTCGTGATCATCAGTTGCAGCCTCACCCTCGGTCTCCATGGCAGCAGCAGCAGTAGATGGACCCCCGGGTTTGGGCGCTGGGGTGCCCCAATTGTCCTTCTTCCTCAGATGCTTGATCTCATGAGAAACCAAGTCTCCAGTTTCCAACAGCACTCTGGGATAGACACAAGCCCATGCCTTCTCAATGAGCCTCATGATGAATGGACCATATATCGGGCACTTGCGCTCAGAAACAGCGGAGAGAAGTTCAGACCACATAACATGAGAAATGTCCAGGCTCTTGCTTCCTTCTCATGCTGGCAGAAAAGAAGCATGTCCATGAGATAGGAGTGGACCATATCCAGATTCCCGATGCGAGGGAAGAGAGTCTCACGGAAGACACGATGAAGAATGTCCAGATACGTAGACAGCTCATAGGTTTCCTTCTTAGTCACTGGGTGAACCTTCACAGTGCAGTAGGCCCAAAGGGCTTGCTTGTGAGTGGATGTAGCATTGCGGTGAGGGCGGAAGCCTACTTGAGTCTCAAGCCCTTGATCTTCCACATCAAGTAACTCCATGAAGGCCTTCCACTTGACGAAAAGCAACTTGCCATTGGTCATCCAAGTCAGAATCCTGTCGGCATCAGTTCCAAGATGAACGGTGGCAAAGAATTGAGCCACCAAATCTGCATCGAAATCCTTGTTGAACTGCATGATCCTGAGGATGTTCAGCTGAGAACACATCTGAAAGGCTTCGCCAAAGTACTCAGGGTCCTTCTCCATGGCATCTGTGTTGATGGAGCGAACATCAACATAGAGATTCTTCTTGGCCTTGATCACATCAAAATAGATGGCAAACTGAAAGCGGTTCCAGAACGGGCGGTTGACCAAAGTGGGATCTTGGTCTGCTTCATAGGGGTTGCGGCGATGCTTTTCCCAAAACTCCTTGGCAGTCATCTCAGTCACAGTCTTTCCCTTTGACTTGTTGGCGGATCTCTTCGACTGCTGAGGTGGTGGTGGAGCACTTGCGGATGCGCCTGCTGGTGGCGGTTGAGTACTAGAGGAACCACCTGCTGGCTCAGAGGTGCGGTAGTGCTTTGACATTGCACGCCCGGGGTTGACACGGCGAGCTTGAGGCTCAGGATGTTCATCACCTGGAACCAAACACAAGAACACGCAAAACAACCAGAAAGAACGAGCATAAGCCAACAAACACAACAAAACGGATCAAGGTATGGCAGGAACATGATGGAACTTGGCAGGCAGCGGTAGTACCGCGACATGCACGCGGCAGTACCGCCCAAGCGGTAGTACCGCTCCAAAGAGAGCAGTAGTGCCGCTCGAGGCGGGGAAACCGCAGTTCCCTACTACCGTGGTCAGATCCGGCACTACCGGCCTGCCAAATTCAAAAATATTCCTACCAAACTCTAATCTAGAAAGTCTAGTTGCCTTCTCCAACCTACTCAAAGCCTAGATTTAGCCAAAAATCTAGAGATGCAACCACCATTGCCCCTAAGACGCAAGATCTAAAAACGAGACGAAAGGAGAGAAGGAACAGGGGCAATACCGGAATCCATGGCAAGAGAACGAGGTGGGGATCGACTCCACCGAAGGAAATGGAGAGGGACGCCCCGGAGACGAAGATCCGCCAGAGCCCTCCCGCGGTGACGCGTGGCTGGAGAGAGAGGAAGAAGAACGAGGGGGCGAAGCGAATGGGTATGGGGGATAAGAAACCTCCCCCTGCCCTGATATAACCCCCTGGTCCCATCCCGCAGCAGTAGTACCATGCTGGGGGGCGGTAGTACCGCTTATAAGCGGTAGTACCGCGCTGGGGGCGGTAGTACCGCCCAGCACGCCACGAAAACTAAACAACACGGCTTAGCTCGAGAAAAAAAGAACAAAAGGCAAGAAAAAGAGAGAACACACCAGCAAGAGGCCAAGACACACCTCTTCAAGAGAGGGCGGTGGCCGAGGCCACCTATGTTTGAGTCAAGAGGTATGGCGCCGCGAAGATTTTAACCTTGGGCCCATGACCAAAACTCGTCTTTGAAGCACAAGTACCATCAACAATGGCTAATGTGAGAGACTTGATCAATTTATGCATAAAGGGGGGAGGGAGAGTTCATTGAGAGAACAACACTCCCCCTATGTCCATGCCTACATCTAAACTAGACAACAAATTGAGTGTGGTGGGGTGTGCAAGGGTTCAAGTCACATTGATCGAATCAATGATATTTAGCTCATGCCTGAACTCGCGAAATCTTGCTTCATCCAAGGGCTTCATGAAAATATCTGCAAGGTTATCATGAGTGTTGACATAGTTGAGCTTGATCTCTCCTCGCCTAATGTGATCCCGGATGAAGTGATACCAAATCTCAATATGCTTCGTCTTGAAGTGTTGCACCGGGTTGGGAGAGATCTTGATGGCACTTTCATTGTCACATCAAAGAGGCACTTTGTCACAAATGACACCGTAATCCTTTAAAGTTTGCCTCATCCATAAGAGTTGTGCACAACAACTACCAGCCGCTACATACTCCGCTTCGGTGGACGAGAGAGACACACAACTTTGCTTTTTGGAAGACCAACTTACCAAAGAGCAACCAAGGAATTGGCACCCTCCAGAAGTGGACTTCCTATCCACTTTGTCTCCCGCCCAATAGGAATCCGAATACCCTACAAGCTTGAAGTTTGCTCCTCTTGGGTACCATAAGCCAAAGTTTGGGGTATGAGCCAAATATCGAAAGATTCGTTTGACCGCCACATAGTGGCTTTCCTTAGGTGCGGCTTGAAACCGTGCACAAATTCCCACACTCAACATGATATCCGGTCTAGATGCACAAAGGTAAAGCAAGGAGCCAATCATGGAGCGATATACCTTTTGATCCACCGCTTTACCATTGGGATCTATGTCAAGTTGGCACTTGGTGGGCATTGGAGTGGAAGCCGGCTTGACATCACTTAGTTTGAATCTCTGGAGCATGTCTTGAGTGTATTTGGCTTGGTTGATGAAGGTTCCTTCTCTTCTTTGCTTCACTTCGAACCCTAGAAAGAACTTCAACTCTCCCATGGAAGACATCTCGAACTTTGAGGTCATGAGAGCGGCAAATTCCTCATTGAAAGCTTTGTTAGGGGAACCAAAGATAATATCATCAACATATAATTGGCACACAAAAAACTCCCCTTTGACCTTCTTAGTAAAAAGAGTGGGGTCGATTAGCCCAACTTCAAAACCATGGTCTTGTAACAACTCGGTAAGGTGGTCATACCACGCACGTGGGGCTTGTTTAAGGCCATAGAGTACCTTATCGAGTTGATACACATGATCGGGAAAGTAGGGATCCTCGAACCCGGGGGGTTGCTTGACATAAACAAATTCATTAATAGGACCATTAAGAAAAGCACTCTTCACATCCATTTGTTGTAACTTAAAGTTATGATGAGAAGTATATGCAATCAACATGCAAATGGATTCAAGAAGAGCAACGGGAGCAAAGGTTTCACCGTAGTCGATACCCTCGACTTGGGAGTAGCCTTGTGCTACCAAACGAGCCTTGTTGCAAATGATAATCCCATGGGCATCTTGCTTGTTCTTAAATATCCACTTGGTTCCAATGACATTGTGGTTCCCCGTCGGTCTTGGCACCAATCTCCACACTTTGTTGCGCTCGAAGTTGTTGAGTTCTTCATGCATGGCATTGAGCCAATCCGGATCTTCGAGCGCCTCATAGACCTTGTGGGATTCGACACAAGAGACAAACACATGATGTTCACAATAGTTTGCTAATTGTCTACGAGTGCTTACCCCCTTTCTTAATCTTCCAAGCACATTCGTCATGAGATGATCCTTGGTGGAGAGCTTGGAAGCAACCTTGGCGGCACGATGCTCCATTTCCTCCTTAGGGGTGAGACGAGGAGTGGTCACTTGATCATCTTGAGCGTCGTCTTGAGCATGTTCTCGTTCTTGAACTTGCTCGGAGGAGAGAACTTGACCTTGGGCATCACTTGGTGTGTCAACACCGTCTTGAGCATGATCTTGCCCTTGGTCTTGTTCTTGAGGGTGAGGGCCTTCACGTTGTTCTTCGGAAGCGTGTGGGCCTTGGGTTGGTGATGGCTCCACTTGAGTGGAGCATTGTCCTTCTCCTTCGGCCACAAGGGGTTCCTCAATGGGTAGGATAAAACCAACACCCATTCTTCTTATGGCTTGAGGAGAAATTTCATCACCTACATCACAAGTGCCACTTTGCTCCACTTGGGAGCCGTTATTCTCATCAAACTCCACGTTACACGTCTCCTCAATAAGTCTCGTGGATTTATTGAGGACACGGGAAGCATGAGAGTTTGTAGCATAACCAACAAATATGCCCTCATAAGCTCTAGCCTCAAATTTAGACAACCGAACACCTTTCTTGAGAATGAAACAGTTACACCCGAACACCCGAAAGTACTTAAGGTTGGGCTTGTTACCTGTGAGTATCTCATATGGAGTCTTGTTCAAGCCCTTGCAGAGGTAGAGCCGATTGTACACATGACACGCGGTCTTGATGGCTTCGGCCCAAAAGTTGTATGGAGACTTGAACTCCGCCATCATGGTCCTTGCCGCATCCAACAACGTCCGGTTCTTCCTCTCTGCAACACCGTTTTGTTGAGGGGTGTAAGGTGCGGAATATTGATGCTTGATCCCCTCATCACTAAGAAACTCATCCAAGGTGTAGTTCTTGAACTTGGTGTCGTTGTCACTTCTTATTGTCAAGATCTTTGCATTGTGTTGCGTTGTGCTTCATTTGCAAAGTCAATGACGGTTTGTTGGGTCTCGCTCTTCCTCTTGAAGAAATACACCCAAGTGTATCTTGAGTAGTCATCCACAATCACCAAGCAACACTTCCTACCCCCAATACTATCAAAGGATGGAGGCCCAAAGAGATCCAAGTGAAGGAGCTCCAAAGGCCTCTTTGAGTAAATGATAGTCGTGGGGGGGGGGTGAGCCTTCTCATGTAGCCTTCCTTCGATACAAGCACTGCAAGCACGATCTTTAGCAAAACTAGCATTCGTTAGTCCACGGACATGGTCCCCCTTGAGAAGACTTTGCAAAGATCTCATATTGACATGGGCTAAACGGTGATGCCAAAGCCATCCCACATCAACTTTAGCCATTAGGCATGTCGCGGTCTTAGTGGGTCGCTCCGAAAAGTTAATCACATATAGACCGTTTGTCGGTGTCAAAACCGGCGGATCTCGGGTAGGGGGTCCCGAACTATGCGTCTAGGCCGGATGGTAACAGGAGGCAAGGGACACGAAGTTTTACCCAGGTTCGGGCCCTCTCGATGGAGGTAAAACCCTACGTCCTGCTTGATTAATATTGATGATATGGGTAGTACAAGAGTAGATCTACCACGAGATCGAGGAGGCTAAACCCTAGAAGCTAGCCTATGGTATGATTGTTGATGTGTACGTTGTCCTACGAACTAAACCCTCCGGTTTATATAGACATCGGAGAGGGTTAGGGTTACACAAAGTCGGTTACAATGGTAGGAGATCTTCATATCCGTATCGCCAAGCTTGCCTTCCACGCCAAGGAAAGTCCCTTCCGGACACGGGACGGAGTCTTCAATCTTGTATCTTCATAGTCCAGGAGTCCGGCTGAAGGTATAGTCCGGCCATCCGAACACCCCCTAATCCAGGACTCCCTCAGTAGCCCCTGAACCAGGCTTCAATGACAACGAGTCCGGTGCGCAGATTGTCTTCGGCATTGCAAGGCGGGTTCCTCCTCCAAGTACTTCATAGAAGATTTTGAACAAGAAGATAGTGTCCGGCTCTGCAAAATAAGTTTCCACATATTGCCATAGAGAGAATAATATTTACACCAATCTAATCTGCTGACGTATTCCATAGCGTGTCACACCACGGCCAAGCCTTTATCCGAGTCGTTTCATTATCCCACCTCAGCGCATCATGCGAGGCGGTTTCCTTGGCATGTCTTGTTAAAGCAGAGATCGTGTCCCCTTATCCCAGGATTCTCATCAATACGGGCTTGGGTAACCCAACCGCGTCTAGGACTCCTATATTATAGGCATGTCCAAACGGGCATGGAGAGGACGCTTGATATTCACCCTCTTTATAAAGGGGACAAGGCTTTTATTTTATTTTCCCGTGCTCAATCGAATCCTTCCCCCACCTCAAGCTCAAAACGCCCGAAGTTCAGGTCAGGCGCCCCGAACCTTCAGTCATGTCCGGATCTAGCCTTCAAGGCCGATGGATGCCTTCCACCGTCATGGAAGAAGACATCAAGAAGTTGAGGGAGGCCAGATATCTGACCGCCGAGATTTTGCATCGGCTGCCTCCCCGAGGGCAGGCCGTCCCCCCCCTGAACCCCACGAGAACGTCGTGTTTGTTTCCCACTTCCTCCGAGGCCTAGGCCTTGCCCTTGATCCTTTCGTCAGGGGTTTGATGTTTTACTACGGGCTAGATTCTCATGATCTAGCTCCGGACTCCTTTCTTCATATCACGACATTTATTATCGTGTGCGAGGCCTTCCTCCGGTTTACCCCTCACTTTGGCCTATGGCTCAAGACCTTTGAAGTGAAGCCGAAGCTGGTCGAGGGGCAACATGCAGTGTGTGGAGGTGCCTCAATACGCAAGATGACGGGAGCTCCGTGGCCCAAAGGTTCCATTCCAGAGGTGTCTGAATTGTGGCAACAGGAGTGGTTCTACATCACGGCTCCTAGAAGTGCCAAGTGGGCGGCCCCCCCTGTTTTCCGCTCGGGCCCCCCCACCACAGCTGATGTCATGGATCAGCAGAGGTCTGAGCTGGGGTCCAGTCAAGGACGTGCCTATACTGCAAGGCCACATTCGAGATCTCTTCAATGGAGATTTCAGTTTGGTTGCGGTGATACAGGTTATGCTGGTTCGTCAAGTCCAGCCTTGCAAATGCCGGCCTCTTCGCCTGTGGGAGTTCAACCCCGAGGGACCGCATGCCATTAAAAATTTTCTCGGCCTGACGCACGAGGAGATGTACAAGTCATTCTTCGGACCTCAGACGGAGTGTCCGGAAATCACCGAGGACGTGGGCCTGAGTAGTAACCGCACCGCCGAACAGGTAAGGCATCTTCCGGCCGAACATACTTTCTCTACTTTGTTACGAAGTTATTTCTGAGAGTTCACTTTTTGACCAGGACTGGCTAACAAAGGCGAAGTTGATTCGGTGTTCACCCCCCCTCCCTGAGGGTTTGGAAAATCCGGTATTGGAAAAGATGCTCCATACCGCACCTTGCCCAGAGTCCTTGAAGGAAGATACTATGGAGGATAGTGCGGGCGGACGCGGGCCCCCAACGCTGCCCATTCTAGCCGAGGGAGCGAGCGTCTCCATGAGAGAAGGCGACCAGAAGAGGAAAAGGACTGCGCCCGGGGATTCGGAAGCCGAAGCTTCCAAACGGGAGAAGAAGTCTCCCACAGAGGGTCCCACCTTGGGGGGCGCTGTTGCCGCACAAAGTCCGCGGGGGGATCAATTCTCCCACGAGTCGTAAGTGACCCGAAATACCTTTAATAGTACAGATATGCCATTTGTTTTTCTTCTGGGAAGATAACCACCGCATATATTTTGCAGTTCGGGCCTTAGCCCCTCTCAAATGAGCTCATCTTCGGGGGATCTTCTTCCAAAGATGATGGAGAGCGAAACGCCTCCTCCGGACTCCTCCGCTCCAGAAGCGGGCGACCCTAAAGTGTCGTCGCGGAGGGCCTCTCCGAGCCCGGTGAGGCCAGAAGATAATCCCATTGACCCCCGAAGCTCCCAGTGTCCGGCTCCCGAAGGGAGCAGACAAAAGAGTCCGGCCTCGTCTAGTGTGCGATCGGATGTTCTGAGGGAGTTGGTGGGGTGAGCGGCCATCTCAGATGAACACCGTGTGATGATGAATACGGTGGTGGAGAGAATATCGTCCGCCGAAAGCGGATTGCATGAAGCTTTTATGAGTCTACTGACAGGCTTTGAGGTACGTAAAAGAATGTATAATAATCCTGCACATGCTAGGTGTGCCCTGTGTAGGTAGTAGCCCCTGAGACTCTGGTTGTCGTCGGAAACGACGACCAACAGAGGATCATATTTCCAGGAAATAACCATACCGCCTTTATGTGCAGGTGATGGAAGCTCCGGTGTCTAGCCGGACTAGCGAGTTTGCCCATTTAGAACGGCAGTTGGATGCGGCAGAAGCCGACATCGAGCTTGTTAACAAAAGGCTTGACGAGGCACAGGGTAAGTGTCAATATCTGGTAAACGCCACATAGGAAGAGCAGCATGATACCAGTATCTTAAATATGTTGTGACTGCAGATGGAGCTGCCACTGTTGAAGCCTTGCGGGCAGAACTTGCCCGAGCCAAGGAACAAGCGAGGTTAGGTAATGCGGTTGCTGTGAAGGCGGCCGAAGAGTTGCAAGCCGAGAAGGCCGCGCATGGCGAGACCCGAGACAAGATGGCCAAGATGGCTATAGAATTAAAAGCCGCCGCCGACCGTTGTCGGGTTCTTGAAAAGGAAAACCAAGCGAAGGCATCGGACCTTGAGAAGGCTGCTGTGACGAAAAAGGATCTCCGCTCTGCTATGAGGGCAAAGAAGGAGGAGTTGCGAGAAGCCGGGGATATTGTAGCTGGGAAATCCTTTATGTTGCGGAGGAAATTTGGAGATCCATGGTATGCCCCTCTGGATCGGCTGTGGAGTTCGGAGGATGCATATATGGATCTGGCGGCGAGCGCTGCCGATGCGGCCAAGTACTTCCAGGGTCAGACGGACCGTGGAGTAGACCAGCTGTTTTGGAGACAATTCCATTCTCCCGAGCGTCCACCTTCATTGACTGGCCAATTAGCCGAATGGGCCGAACTAAATAGGTTGTCCGGACTCTCTATGAGGTTTGTTGTGGATCAGCTATGGCCGGGAAGGCCAAAACCGAACAGCTATTTCAGCTTGGTGCAGCAGCTCCTTGACGTGGTGCCGTGCATTGATGCGATGAGGAGGTCAGCATGCATAGAGGGCGCACGGATGGCCTTTGCCCGTGTTAAGGCATATTGGGCGGAGATGGATGCTACCAATGTTGCAGCGCGGGATTCGGCTATAGGTCGAAAGGCTGCCGAGCACTACTTTGAAGAAGTTCTTGAGGGTGCCCGTTTGATAGAGACCCAGTGCTCAAAAAATATTATGTTTGAGTGATATGTAATCTCACTGTAAGCGAAATGCTTTTATAAATTTTTATGAGGCTATTTTTATACTTTTGCCTGAAAGTAATATGATGCCTCCTGGGCGGCCGTTTATGTATACATGTGTATAACCTGAAAGATTGCAGCCGTCGGCTTCAACCCTCACGCATATGATGCGGAGGTGCTCGCAAAAACACGCATTCACACTTAACCCAACGTCTTGGTCCTATTAAGGAGGTGATAGCAAAGTGAGCGAGGCAACCGGACTATAATGCTTTAGCACTTTCACTTAGCCATAGGAGTTTGACAGTGGGGCTACTAGATAGCCCCTGGTGGCTCCGCACTCTCCCGATCTCGGGGTGCGTACATGCCTGGCCGGGAAACGGCCCTTCGTTAAGGCGGAGGAATTCTAACATTCCCACAGGTCATCGAGTGGTTGACCAGTCTCACGCTATATCATGACAGTCAGTTTTCGGCTTTCTCTACTAAGGTGCTCGTCCGGATGAACCAGGGCACAATCGCAGCAGTTCTCCTGATGCTACCTTAGCCGGCAAGGCGAAACGTAAGGCACCAAAACACAGGAGCTGGGCAAACCCAACATTTGACCAAAGACAATGATTCGGAGCTGATGCATATAGGGCCAAACTCGTGACGCCGAACACTCCCTAAGGTATTCGGTCTTTGTGGTATAAACCGGGCCTTAATAGTGGCCTTTGTAAGAAGCCCCGTGTGTCCAGGTACGTGCATTGTTCTGGCATGGCCACATGCCAAGACGTCAGCATCCTTCTCAACGGTGGATATGTATCAACAAGAGACAGTAAAAAAGGTTTACGCAGGGTCTTAATCTAAAAAGAATCCTTGGAGCGGGTCCCTGCTGCACGTCTGCGCCTGTGTCTCCATTATGCCGTGTCCTGGACAGGTTTAGCACGATGATCGTCTGTAAAAGAGAGGAAGTTAAGTGAAAAAGTTGTCGTGCAAAAGGATAGTTTTCAAAGAAACCATGTATAATTCAAGATGATAAGAAATTGCCACTTGTCTGCGCGCGTTGAGCCCCTTGTATTAACAAATAGGGGTGTGACCACTTATTTCCGTATAAATAGCGGCGCCAGACTTGATTAGTTGTATCTGAGGTCTTGACGACCTATTGGATGCTTTCGCTTGTCCGGGTGCCTTTAGTGTGCGGCGACCAAGGCAGCCTCACTCTCTTTGGCGCGTAGAGATCGCTTGATATTTCCGTGCACTGTGATGATGCCACGTGGACCGGGCATCTTGAGTGTGAGGGAGGCGTAGTGTGGTATTGCGTTAAAGCGAGCGAAAGCTTCGTGTCCGAGCAGTGCTTGATAACCACTTTGAAATGGAGCGATGTGGAAAGTTAAATGCTCGCGACGAAAGTTATCGGAGGAGCCGAATGTAACTTGTAGTAGGAGGGAGCCCGTGCAATGAGCCCTTGGGCCTGGCGTTACTCCTTTAAAGGTAGTGTTGCTATGGCAAATTTGCGTTGGGTGTAACCCCATCCCACGGATTGTATCCTGATATATTAGGTTTAGGCTACTGCCGCCATCCATCAAGACCCTTGTGAAGTGATATCCGCCAATTACTGGGTCTAATACCAGGGCAGCCCATCCTACGTGTCGGATACTTGCTGAGTAATCGCGATGGTCGAAAGTGATCGGTTGAGATGACCAGTGGCAAGACTTCGTGGTGACAGGCACTTGGGTATACTTTCCTGGGAGTGCCGCCTTGTTTTTTCCCTTGATTACGTGTAACACGTTTACTGTTTTAACTTCTGGTGGAAATTGCTTTTGCTCCCCCGGGTCTTGCTTGGGGGGCTCGTCCTCGTCTTCACTTGGTGTATCCTCCCCCTTATGTATGGCGTTGAGCTTGCTGGACTGCTTGAAGACCCAACATTCTCTGTGGGTATGATTAGCAGGTTTACCATGGGTACTATGAATCTGACATACTTGGTCCAGAATTTTGTTGAGGCTGGACAATTCATCCCTGGTGCCTTTAGGGGGCGGCTTTTGTCCTGGCCGAGAGCTTTTGAATCCGACATTTACTGTCGTGCCCTTCATGTTGTCTTCTTTATTCCGGCGTTTGTTATTGCTGTTGCACCGTGATTTCCCGTTTCCATCTCTAACTTCAGATGTACTGGGGTCGCTGGTGCTACATCTGGCTAGCCAGCTGTCCTCTCCCGCGCAAAAGCGGGTCATGAGGTTTGTTAATGCAGCCATCGTTCTCGGCTTATTTTGGCCGAGGTGTTTGGCGAGCCATTCGTCACGGACGCTGTGCTTGAAAGCCGCTAAGGCTTCGGCGTCCGGACAGTCGACAATCTGGTTCTTTTTTAGTAAGAAACATGTTCCAAAGCTTTCGGGCTGACTCTCCGGGCTGTTGAGTTATATGACTCAAATCGTCCGCATCCGGAGGTCGGACATAAGTCCCTTGAAAATTTGCCCGAAAGGCGTCTTCGAGCTCTTCCCAACTTTCAATGGAGCTTTCGGGGAGGCCTTTGAGCCACTGACGAGCTGGCCCTTTGAGATTGAGGGGTAGGTACTTGATGGCGTGGAGATTATCTCCTCGAGCCATATGGATATGAAGGATGTAGTCCTCAATCCAGACCCCAGGGTCTGTTGTTCCGTCGTATGCCTCTATGTTTACGGGCTTGAATCCCTCTGGAAATTCATGGTCCAACACCTCATCGGTGAAACATAGGGGGTGTGCAGCACCCCTGTAGCTGGGTGTACCGCGTTGTTCGGATGTCTGTTGTGTTGCATTGTATGCTGGGGCGCGCTTGCGTGGTCCATAGATGGATCTTGTTGCACCGTTCTTTGGGTGTGAGCCCTCGCATTGGTTGCGTGTTGTATGGTGAGCGGCATTGTATGCCGCTCTGTGTTGGTAGAGTGGTCATCCATCCGACCAGGTGGCTGCTTTGATATTTGGTTGTGGGGGGTCTGAGGCCTCCTCATCGAATTCGGGTAGCAGCTTCCGCTTTGGGTAGCTCTTGTAGGGGCGATTGTCACCGTACCTTGCTGTTGTGTTAAGTATTTTACTCCATCTAATTTGGAGTGTGTCTTGCGCGGCCTTGAGCCTTTGCTTCTGCTTTCTCAGACTCCTCGCGGTGGAAACAAGCCTTTTACGGGCAGTCTGCTGCTCCGGGTGCCTGTCCGGCGTTATGTCATCCGGACCATGATCCTTGATAGGATTTGTTTGTTCGGTTTGATTATCCGGATTGCCGCTGTCCGGCAGCGGTTCGCCCTGCTCCAGCTCTGGGTCTGTGTGATCGCTATTTCTGTCGGGGCGGGATTTGGGGCGGCGCTTGCATCGCCGCTTTGACCGCTTTTCGAGGGAACAAGCCTTCGGTGCGTCCTTCCGCTCCTCGTCGTCATCTTTTGGTGCGTCCACCATGTATACGTCATGTGACGAGGTGGCATTCCAGGGCCCAATAGGCGCTGGTTCTTCATCGTCTCCTTCATCGGCGTCCATACCATCGATGTCTTCGGAGTCGAGGTCGAGCATGTGGGTTAAGTCGTCGACAGTGGCTACAAAGTGGGTGGTGGGTGGGCTTTGAATTTCTTCATCGTCCGTACCCCAACCTTGCTGACCGTAATCCGGTCAGGGCTCTCCTGATAAAGAGAGACTTCAGTGACTTCAGGATATCGCCGAGAGGCGAGTGCTGAAAGATGTCTGCGGCAGTGAACTCCATGATCGGCGCCCAATCAGATTCGATCGGCAGGGGCGCGGAGGGTTCGGAGTCCGGAGAGGAGTCCGGCTCCTTGGAGTCACGAGTCTCGCAGAGTACGGGGCTAGTGTTCGGCTCAATCGCCGTTGGGGTCACAGCCCCCGAGGTGGCGTCCAACCACCCGTCCTCGATCGGCGCAGTTGGCTCCGGATTAAGGGTCGGAGCCGATGCGGGTGCGGCCTCCAGGGCAATGTTCGGCGGCAGAGCTAGATCATGCTCGTCGTGACAGTGCGGCGCGCTCGGCAGTGGCTCGAATCCGTCGAAGATCAAGTCCCCGCGGATGTCCGCCGTGTAGTTTAAACTTCCAAATCTGACCTGACGGCCAGGGGCGTAGCTTTCGATCTGCTCCAGACGGCCAAGCGAATTGGCCCGCAGTGCGAAGCCGCCGAAGACGAAGATCTGTCCGGGGAGGAAGGTCTCACCCTGGACTGCATCGCTATTGATGATCGTAGGAGCCATCGAGCCTGACGGCGACGACACAGAGGAACTCTCAATGAAAGCACCAATGTCGGTGTCAAAACCGGCGGATCTCGGGTAGGGGGTCCCGAACTGTGCGTCTAGGCCGGATGGTAACAGGAGGCAAGGGACACGAAGTTTTACCCAGGTTCGGGCCCTCTCAATGGAGGTAAAACCCTATGTCCTGCTTGATTAATATTGATGATATGGGTAGTACAAGAGTAGATCTACCACGAGATCGAGGAGGCTAAACCCTAGAAGCTAGCCTATGGTATGATTGTTGATGTGTACGTTGTCCTACGGACTAAAACCCTCTGGTTTATATAGACACCGGAGAGGGTTAGGGTTACACAAAGTCGGTTACAATGGTAGGAGATCTTCATATCCGTATCGCCAAGCTTGCCTTCCACGCCAAGGAAAGTCCCTTCCGGACACGGGACGGAGTCTTCAATCTTGTATCTTCATAGTCCAGGAGTCCGGCTGAAGGTATAGTCCGGCCATCCGAACACCCCCTAATCCAGGACTCCCTCACCGTTCTCGACATGCCCAACAAAGGCTACTTTAAGAGTCTTGCTCCACAAGAGGGCCACGGTATCAATATCAAAGAAAGTGGCAAAGCCCATGATTGCAAGTTAACGAACGGAAAGTAAATTGTACACAAGGGACTCAACAAGCATGACCTTCTCGATCGTGAGATCATGAGAGATGACTACCTTGCCAAGTCCCAATACCTTAGAAGATGAGGCGTCACCCCACTCGACATTGGTGGGCATAGATGGAATCTTGTGCACGTCCACCACCAAGTCCTTGCTTCCGGTCATATGATTTGTAGCTCCGCTATCGAGCAACCATGATCCCCCACCGGAAGCAAACACCTACAAGAGATCAATGCTTGGTTTTAGGTACCCATTTTGTAATGGGTCCTTTGATGTTAGTAACAAGGGTCTTTGGAACCCAAATAGACCATTCAATGTACTCATGAGGAGAACCAACAAATTTGGCATAGACATGCCCATCACTAGCACGACATAACACATAAGAAGGATTAAAGTAGTTGGCTTTGATGGAAGGGGTGGCATTGCCCTTTTTGACACCGCCACCCTTCACATTGTTCTTCTTCTTCTTGGAAGAACTCTCTCCCTCCTTCACAAAGGTTTGCATGAGAGGAGGAGGTCGTTTGGTCTTGTCATTCTTCTTCTTGTTCTTGGACTCGGGCACGTACCCAATCCCTTCCTTGGCCACAACTCCCTTTTGGTTGGTCAAGAGGTCGTTGAGGTTCTTCTTTCCTTGTATGCAAGTCGCAAGACCTTTCTCAAGTTGCACCTTTAGCTTAGCGTTCTCCTCAACAAGATTCACATGCTCACAACATGGGTTAGTAGCATTTGCATTATCAATTAACATCATACGAGGAAAAGTGGCTTTTTCCTTGGTTAGCTTTACTTGAAGTTGATCATGAGACTCTTTGAGGCTAGCATGAGCACCCTTCAAGACCTTGTGAGCCTTGTCAAGTAGATCAAACTCCTCTTTGAGTCTAGCAAGATCAACCTCAAGTTCGGCCTTCTCGGAGTTTAGCACACGAGAAACAATGAGAACATGATCAAAATCTTTCTTTAACTTAGCATGATCAATGTTGTGTGACTCCTCAAGAGCCAAACGAAGACCACACTCTTCCTCAAGAGCATTGGAAAGATCCGAAATCTCATCGGCATAGTCACAACTATGCCCTTACATCTTAGAGATGGTATCTTCGTGAGCCTCAATCATGTCATTGGCTTCACCAAGTTATTCCAAGAGAGCAACAAAGTGGTTCTTGGATTTACCCTTAAGTTTGCCCATAAAGGCTTCAAACTCATTCACCTCCACATTAGCTCCCTCATGTTCATCAATGCTATCTGTCAAAGAAGGATGATTAATGATGGTAGTTTTGATGTTGGGGGTTACCTTGTTGGTGAATTTTGCCATGAGGCACTTGGCGGTGATGCTCTCATTGGGTGAGTCGAAGAGAGACACCCGTGGAGTTGTCACAATGGCAACTGAGGCCATGGCAACCGACTCACCATCTTCATCATCGTCATCATCCTCATTGTACTCTTCTTGTACCACCAATGCCTTGGGAGGAGTCTTCTTGGTGAAGTTGCCCTTGTTGGGGAACGACTTGGCCTTGTCCTTTCGGATGAGCTTGCCACCATTGTCTTCCATCTTCTCATACGGGCACTCCGCAACAAAATGACTCACATTGCCACAATTGTAGCAAGTCCTTACACGTTGCTTGCTCTTCGTGCCACTTGAGTTGTTTTTGTTAAAGTTTGGCCTTGATTTCTTCTTGCTACAAAATTGCCTTGAAGCAAGTGCCATGTGTTCATGATATGCATACTTTGTATCTTCGGGGTTGCTCTCCTCTTCTTCCTCTTCTTCTTATTCAATGCAGACCTTGGCCTTCAAAGCAAGGTTGGGCTTCTTTGCCCTTTGAGAACGGAGCACCGCATTGTCGGCGGTCTTGTCCAAAATGTTCATGGCCACAAACGCATCCAACATTTCGCTTGAGGTCAAAGTGTGGAAGTCCGGCTTTTGATGAATGACGGAGGACATGGCCTTGTGGTAGGGCATCATTGCCTTGAGGAATTTGCGCTTGATCCAATTGTCATCATTGTCCTTGCTCCCGTGATCTCAAAGTGAGACCGCGAGTTTGGTTACTCTCCGATAAAGCTCATGAGGTTCTTCATCTTCTTTCATTGCAAACTCATCGGCTTCATCTTGCACCACTTCATAGTTGGAGCATTGAATGCTTGCGCTTCCCCGGTAGAGTGAGACAACACAAAGCCATGCATCTTTGGCCAAGGCGAAGGGCTGAAGATGAGGTAGATCTTCGGGTGGAATTGCATCTTGAATGATGAAGAGAGAATTCTCATTGAATTGATTATCCGCGGCTTCTCGAGGAGTGAAGTTGCTTGGATCATGTGGATGGAAACCTTCTTCAATGATTCTCCAAAGATTAGTGTTCACATGATTTAAATGACGCTTAAAGCGGTAAACCCAAGAATCAAAGTCCTCATTTTTCACAATCTTAGGGGGAGGACCGACATGATTGCGGTAAACCCAAGAATCAAAGTCCTCATTTTTCACAATCTTAGGGGGAGGACCGACATGATTCAAATGAGTGGAAGGAACCGGTCCATCATAAACAAGTGGTGGTTCCACATGAGCAAAGATGCCGGTGCCATTCTTACCACTAGAGGAAGGAGCCTTTCACTACTAGCTTGCCCTTTGTCGGAGATAGCATCCGTCACCTTGTCGGTGGGATTACCCACTTTCAATGGTGCGGTGGATAGTTTAATCCCTTCAAGGAATTTAGTAAACATGCTTTCAACCTCGGTCGTCATGGAGGTTTTCAATGTCTCCAAGGCCACATTGAACTCCTCACGAGAGACCGAGGTTCCCCCATCGCCCGTAGACGAGATCGGATTCACACCGGAGTGTTCCTCCACACTGTCTACGATATCAACCATACTCTTCGGACGGTAAAGTCCTTAATAAAGAGACGAGGCTCTGATGCCAATTGAAAGGATCGATATGGTTGACTAGAGGGGGGGTGAATAGGCAACTAACAATTTTTAACTTTTCTTTACCAAATTAAACTTTGCATCAAAGTAGGTTGTCTAGATGTGCAACTAGGTGAGCAACCTATATGATGCAACAACAGCAAACAAACAAGCAAGCAAGAGAAGTAACACTAAAGAGCTTGCACAAGTAAAGGTAAGAGATAACCAAGAGTGGATCCGGTGAAGACGAGGATGTGTTACCGAAGTTCCTTCCTTTTGAGGGGAAGTACGTCTCCGTTAGAGCGGTGTGGAGGCACAATGCTCCCCAAGAAGCCACTAGGGCCACCGTATTCTCCTCATGCCCTCACACAATGCGAGATGCCGTGATTCCACTATTGGTGCCCTTGAAGGCGGCGACCGGACCTTTACAAACAAGGTTGGGGCAGTCTTCACAACTTAATCGGAGGCTCCCAACAATACCACGAAGCTTCACCACAATGTACTATAGCTCCGTGGTGACCTCAACCGTCTAGGGTGCTCAAACACCCAAGAGTAACAAGATCCGCTAGGGATAGGTGGGGGAATCAAAAATCTCTTGGTGGAAGTGTAGACCGGGGCCTTCTCAACCACTCCCGAGCAAATCAACAAGTTTGATTGGCTAGAGAGATAGATCGGGCGAAAATGGAGCTTGGAGCATTAATAGAGCTTGAGGGGGAAGAGGTAAGTCAACAGGGAAGAAGGGGACCCCCTTTTATAGTGGGGGCAACAATCTAACCGTTGCCCCACTAAACAACCCCGCATAGGGCGGTACTACCGCTTGGGTGGGCGGTACTACCGCTGAGCCAGCGGTACTGCCGTTCCACCTAGCGGTACTGCCGCGCAAAGGAGAGAAGCAGGGACCTGGACCCAGAGCGGTACTGCCGTGGTGGTAAGGGCGGTACTACCGCTGAGAAGCGGTACTACCGCCTCTACTGCCGCAACTAGTGCCGCAAAACCTGACACGAGAAAAAGAGCCCTCGAGTCGAGGCGGTAGGAACCTGGCAAGCCAGCGGTAGTACTGTTGCGGAGTCACCGGCGGTACTACCGCTGCGGGGCAGTACTGTCGCTTGTGACCCCTCAACGGTACTACCGCTGGGTACCACGGTACTACCGCTGGGACCCAGACAAAGCCCACAAGCAGAGAGAAGATCTCTCCATCGAAGCAGAAGGGCTCGGAGGGGGAGAAGCGGATGTGTATGTGTTGATTCCACCCAAGCAATACCAAAGCGGCCCCCTCTTGATAGTACGGTGCCCTCTACACAACTAGTCCACCGAAAGAGAAACGAAAAAGCTACACCATCTTGAATGACACTCCGAGGGGAAGAAATCGTCTCGTGCCAAGGATGAATCTCTGAAATGCTCAAAGCACACGATTAGTCCGCAAGCACGTTGTCATCAATCACCAAAACCACATCGAGAGAGATATGCCTCAACAGAAGGAACGGTTATTGGTCAGGAGAACCTAAAACTTTACATCACTGAGTATTACAAGCAGTTGTTTGGACCCCTAGAGGTTAACTGTGTGTCTCTGGATGAGTCTAGGGTTGAGGACGTGCCTCAACTTACTACTGTTGAGAATGAGATTTTAGCTGCTCCTTTTTCTGAAAAGGAGGTGTTCGAGGCCATATCGCAGATGAAAAATAATAAAGCTCCCGGCCCGGAAGGATTCCCGGCTGAGTTTTATAAGAAGTGCTGGCATATTATTAAAGGGGACCTGTTGCCGATGTTCCATGATTTGTTCTCGGGACAGCTTCAACTCTTTCAACTCAATTTTGGGACGATAACCCTGCTTCCTAAGAAAACAGAGGCTGTGAGAATTGAGCAATTCAGGCCCATCTGTCTTTCATGCCGGACAGGAACATCCTCGAAGGGTTTGTGGTCCTTCATGAAACGCTCCATGAGATCCACACGAAAAAACTTGATGGAGTTGTTTTCAAGGTGGATTTCGAGAAGGCGTATGATAAGGTCAAATGGCCATTCCTTCAACAAGCCTTACGCATGAAGGGTTTTGATGAAACTTGGCGACGTCAGGTAGAATCTTTCACGCAAAAAGGGAGTGTTGGAATTAAAGTGAATGACGATATAGGTCATTATTTCCAGACACACAAGGGCCTGAGACAAGGTGACCCCATGTCTCCTATCTTGTTCAACATTGTGGTTGATATGTTAGTAATCCTGATAGGTAGGGCAAAGGAGTGCGGTCAGGTGGGTGGCTTGGTGCCTCATCTAGTTGATGGTGGCGTGTCCATCCTGCAGTACGCTGATGATACAATCATCTTTATGGAGCACGACCTGGCAAAAGCGAGAAATATGAAGTTGGTGCTATGCTTATTCGAGCAATTGACGGGATTCAAGATTAACTTTCATAAAAGCGAGTTGTTCTGCTTTGGTAGAGCCAAGGATGAACAAGAGGCTTATAGGCAATTGTTTGGGTGTGAATTGGGGGGTTTACCTTTTACGTACCTAGGAATACCCATTCACCATCGTAAGCTATCTAAAAGTGAGTGGAAGTGCATCGAGGATCGGTTTGAGAAGAAACTGAGTTGCTGGAAAGGAAAACTTATGTCATATGGAGGCCGATTGATTCTTATTAATTTGGTGCTCACGAGTATGCCAATGTTTCTCTTATCCTTCTTTGAAGTCCCAGTTGGGGTTAGGAAAAGACTGGACTTCTATCGATCCCGATTCTTCTGGTAGAGTGATGAACTAAAGATAAAATACTGACTCGCCAAGTGGGATATCATCTGTCGACCAAAGGACCAGGGGGGCCTTGGTATTGAGAATCTTGAAGTCAAGAACAGATGTCTCCTCAACAAGTGGCTTTTTAAGTTGTCAGTTGAAACCGAGGCAACTTGGGCGCAGATTCTCCGTAGTAAGTATCTGCAGTCCAAAACTTTGTCCCAGGTGACAGTGAGACCAACTGACTCGCCGTTTTGGAAGGGGCTTATGAGAGTCAAAGCTGCCTTCTTTCATAGAACAAAGTTTATTGTCGGTGATGGCAACACCACTCGCTTCTGGGAGGATACGTGGCTTGGTAAAATGCCGTTGGCGCTCCAGTATCCGTCCTTGTATCGTATTGTTCATCGTCGTGATGCTCGTGTTGTAACGATTATGCAGTCCATCCCTCTTAATATTCAATTTTGGAGGGTGCTTGTTGGTGACCGGTGGGAAACATGGCTTCATCTGGTGAGTAGACTGATGGAGGTTCAGCTAACTCATCAGCCCGATCAGCTGTGTTGGAAGCTTACTAGGTTTGGAGACTTCACGGTCAAGTCGATGTATATCGATGTCATCAACTCTAGTGTTATTCCAGTTCCAAACATGTTTGGAAAGTCAAAGTCCCTTTGAAGATTAAAGTGTTTATGTGGTTTGTGCATAAACAAGTAATTTTAACAAAG
The DNA here is from genome assembly GCF_003073215.2 of Triticum urartu. Lineage (NCBI taxonomy): Eukaryota > Viridiplantae > Streptophyta > Magnoliopsida > Poales > Poaceae > Triticum > Triticum urartu. The sequence continues at coordinate 621,042,545 of NC_053023.1, forward strand.
GATAATTTGATTAAGCGCAACTGGACAGGATCTACTAGGTGTAGTTTCTGTGATCGGGATGAGAATATCAAGCACCTCTTTTTTGATTGCCCGTTGGCGAGAGTCTTGTGGCGCACCGTGCAAATTGCCTTTAACATTACTCCTCCGAATTCGGTCGGTACGTTATTTGGAACGTGGTTTGTTGGGATAGAGTCCGAAACAGGTAGACACATTCGTGTAGGAGTATGCGCGTTGTTATGGGCAATTTGGAATTGCAGAAATGATTTGGCTTTTAACAGAACAACAACTATTCATTTTTTGCAGGTTTTATTCCGAGCTACTGCGTTGATTCGTATGTGGTCCTTACTCACTCCGACGGAGGCCAGGGAGCGTTTGGTTACTGGATCTGTCCGGTGGGAGATGGTAACGCGGGATATCTTCAACCAGTTTGAATGACGGTCATGTAATAGGATATGCAATTAGTTTTCCTATCTTTTGTTATGCCAGGCGGTTGTGGCTTTTGGGAGTTTTGTTCTTGGCGTTGTGGCTCTGTGTGAGCATGTCGTTTTCTATTTTGCTTTGAGACATTAAGACCTTGTTGAACCTCATTTTTATTTATATGTGTGGCCATATGCATCGTTCTGATGCAGAGGCCGGGGTGTCCCCCTTTTCGAGAAAAAACAAACATATTCTTCAGGGCGTGCATTTAATTTCTCCACATGACACCCATCTATGCCTACTAATAAAGGGAGATGGTATTCTTGGTCCATCATGCACTCTATCCAAAACGATCTTTATATTTCTGAGTATCAACCCGCAGTCCGTCAGTAGATAAAAAAAAAGTTTGACATATTTTATTTCCATGTCTCACGCACATGGGCCACCCCTCGAGGCCTTTGTCCCATGTCTCGCGCACATGGGCGAGATTGGGCCGTCGCTCGAGGGCTACATTACGGCCCTAACAAGTCCGGTAAAAATAGATGTAGCAACAAAGAATCGAACTCCAGACCTCTCGTTGGATCACCCTAGCAATGTACAATTGGCTTAGGTGATGCATGTGTAAAGATAAATGTCTTGTTTATGTTACACAATACCACCTCACTCTTTTTACACGCAATGCCACCAATTTATATATGTCCGCCGGTTCAAATTTATAGTTTCCTTGAGAATTAATAAGGAGAAGAGGGTAAAGGGTGGGCCTGTTTATCCTTAGGAAGAACAAACATTATCCTAAAAAAGAAGGAAAGGAATTGGTGAGAAATTCGGGAGACAAATCTATGGTGGAATCAACAGTAGAAAAACTACTCACATAGGGGACTCGTGAGACATGCATGAAGAAGGAAATATGAATTAATGTGAGCTACTCCGGTTGGAGAGGAATTCATCAAATGATTTGATTAAATGGGTGAATTAATTGGAGAGAGAGAGAGAGAGAGGGAGAGAGTTGATGGTTAAGTATGATCGATTCAGTATAATACATATTTTATACTATATATAATATTATATGAGCAATTCCTCTATAAAGTTTGTCAAAATTTAAAAAAGATTGACTTAGAACACACATATAATTTCAAGTAATTTGAAACAGATGGTGGTTCGGCCTACATGCATGCTTGAAAAAAAGACACAAATGGATGATTGACCAATGCTTGCATGGGCTTAATTGCAGCAATAATCCCCTTAGATGGCATATGCACCTGCACGAAGAGAGCGTTTTATTCATAGCGAAACATAGGGCACCGTGCAAACCATTCTCATTAAATTTGTGTACACATAAACTAATTTCCTTCCCAGTTGCAACACTCAGACATATATGCTATAAGACTAGCCGCAATGGAGAGTAACATACACTAGTAACATACACATTTCTCTAGACTATGTTACTACCTTCATAATGGGTAGTAACTTAAGTGTGGTAACATGCAAAGATTCATTTATTATGTTATAGACTCATATTGCATTGGGACATGTGATGTTACAGTAACTAGCTAAGTTACTACAACTAGCTTTCTCCTCATTAACTCATTGCCACATAAGCAATTTTGCTGAGTTGGACCCGATGTTACTACTGGAGTTACTCCCACTGTGGCTAATCTAAGCCCAAAAAGAACTGGCCTGAAGTGGCTGGGCTAAAGTTATTTTTTTTCCTTCTTGCTTCTAGGTTCTTTTCCTTTTATCCTTCTTCGTTTATCTTTTTTTTTACTTTTTATTTCCATTTTATGTTTTTAGTTATGTGTTTTTAGTTCATATGTTAATTATTCAAATAATTTACTTTGTTCATGGATTTTGTGAGATTTTCCGTGTATATAAAATATTCACACTACTTACTAGAGGTGTTTGAGTATAATCACAAAGATATATCACATCACATCTAACTAATTTTATCCTCACTATGTTCCAAAATTTAAGGCGCATTTTTTTTTAGATTTGAATGTTCATGTGTTTGACCAGGATTATTGTCAAAAATCAATATATGCAATATAACAGTCAGTATAATTACATCCATCATGAAACATATTTTATTTATTTTTTTATTGTAGATGTTCATATTTTCCCTAAGAACTTGATCAAACATAAACAAGTTGGACTTACAAAGAATTAGTGCACATTATATTTTAAAACAAAGGGGTAATAATACCAATTCAAAATCTTCAGAATCCAAAACATATGTCCATGACTCCAGGTGTTGCAAAATAATACTCCCTTTGTCTTGCAATGTAAGACGTACTTTTAAAAACGTCTTACATCGTGTAACGAAGGGAGAGAAAAATGTTTATATATTTTAGAAAGAAGGTCTGTAACAAAAGGCTACTACCTTCGGCAGCTAGGATTACTGCCTCCTGTCGGCGGCGCCACCGATCTACCTCGCCTTCTGTGGCATTAGGGCCATGGGGGCGTGGTAGATCCCGGCCCTTTCCGGCGGGAGGACTCCATTTTTAGATTTTTTTTTTGGTTTTTATTAGGGTTGTGTCCTGCTCAAAAAGCGAGACGATGATGGCTTCCTGAAGATGGAATAAGGTTCTTCCCGCCTAGCCGCCGTCTCGGTGTTACATCTAGCATCATTGGATGGCCTGTGGATGTGTGTCTTCGGCTGATCTCGTAGGATTCGATTGGTGGTTGTCTTTGGTGGATATGCTTAGATCCGGTCTTTGATCGTCTATGTTCGTGTGTCTTAAGGTTGGATCGTTTCGGTCCATGCTTATCTTCATTGGCTGCAGTTGCTTTTTTGGTGCGCTAATTCTATGTGCTCTTAGCATGACGACTTCTCGACTGTCTACTATAACAAGTTTTGGCCGGCTCCAGCGAGGGAATGGTGATGACGGGGGCGCGGCTTTGGCTCGCTTCAGTATCTGTTGTCGTCGCTAAGTGGTCTACGGATCAGGATGCAATTTTTATTATTTCTGGTGTTCATAATATTGTTATGATTGAAGACGAATGGAGTGAAAGTTTTCCGATAAAAAGTGTGTAAACTTTATGGTTTTCTTGTATTCATGTGCCGTTCCCATGCTTCATAAAGGCATGTATAATGCATAGCCTCAAGGTGATGCCTTGCATGCCATGTAGGATCGGATATGACGTAAAGTAGGTTCGCATAGGAAAGCGGGATTCTCTTCAGGAGGCGGGTGCTTGAAGAGAAAAAGTGTGGTCCGATGACAAAAGCTGAAAATGTTGAGTGAAAAGTAGAGATGCATGTGTACTAGAATCTTTATTTTCTATTTCTTAATGAGGCCTACTAGTGATAGCTTGCACTGAAGAGAAGAAATTAATATAAGTGCCTCAAATTACTTTTTGTCATGAGGCATATGTATTCATATGTTATCATTGTACATGCCCTAACAAAGCCATATTTGACTTTCCAATAATGACGCGCACTCCCCGCAGAGCATCCTGTTTAGAGTAGGTTGTGGGACGGGATATATAATTTACTCCGTTTTTCTCAGAGAAAAGCAGGGCATAATTGTGATACGCATCAAAGATCCGGGAGATCTCGCTGGGACGTGGGATGCCGTCACGCCTCCAGCTCGCTCGTTGTTTGGTGCTCGTGCGCCACTTTGGCGTTCCAACACCACCGGGCTGAAAAGGGCCATCTGCCCATCCTCGTCTGCTGGGCCTCGTCCATCCCTGCTATGCTGGAAAGTTTGGATTTCAAAAAAGAAGAAAGGCCTCAGATTCGACAGATTAGAGTAACTCAAAGGGTCTATCCATTTTATCTGCCTGCGTTCGTTTGAGTCGGTGCAGATAAAATTGGCGGCCCAACGCGTCGACTCAAACTTAAATCATGTCCGCGTCGCATCCGTGTGGACGCATTTGCGGCCCAAATTCGCGCCCCAAATGCGTCGGCGCAGACGCCGAACGGACGCTTCGCGCGCCTTCTCGCTATCCGTCACGTCCCCACATGACAGCCGTCTAACTACCCGCTGCCCACGCGGTCAACTTAATTTATGACGACGGGCCCACGCGTCAGCGACAGCGCTCGTCCTTTTTTAAGCCGACCGTGCGGCGGGGCTGTCCTCATCCATACTCGCCGTCCACATCTGTCCACCTTTGCTCCCTCGTCGCCGGCAAACCCTAGCCACCACAACCACAGCGAGATGGGCTTCTTCTCCGGTGCCAGCGGCAGCAAGGCCAAGGCCAAGGCGCGCCAGGCCGCGGCTGCATAGGCGGCCGCACAGCCCCCCGCCCCGGCACTGCCCGACATGGCGGCGCTCTGGAACACGGCGTTCGCCTGGGCCGGGCCAGCGCCGACGCTCATCGACCCCAAGGACTCCGAGGACGACGACGCCGCCGCCTAGGGCAGCGTGCCGCCTCGTAGTTTAGCCTGTTTTTATTTTTTTTAAATGCAAATGTGGACGCGTGGACTCTCGCCGGCCTTCGTGGCCGGCTTTAATGTTTAATTAATGTTGTTTCTCTTTTTTTTTAAATATGCATGCGTTCATTTTTTTTTGCGTCGTCAAAATGGGTCTCAGGCCAGTGTTGGGCGTAGACGCCGACCCAAATGCGAAAGCGGGCATCCATGTTCGTCTGGCCGATCCAAACGGACAAAAAAGCGAATGAAATTGTGTCCGTTTAAGTCGGCCCGTTGGAGTTGCTCTTATTGACGGCTCCTCTGCAGTTCGTCACGCAGATAGATGGAGAGGTCACAGGCAGAGGGGCACTTCTCGGTATCTGAATTTGATGCGTGGCAGCATAATCTTCCTGTGTCATGTGATGCTCTGCTTCATCATGCTTGGTTCTCTGGTTTAACAAATCTTCTGCCCTGCTCCTATATTATTTGCCAACAAGGAAGAAGTGACGCCTGCTCGCCCCTGCCTTTTCTTTTCTCAGGCAGCTTGTAATTTCTGTCGTGTGTGCACGCGTGTTTTTACTGAAAATGTAGGCAGGGGATTTCCCACTTTTTTTTTGGCGGGGTAGGATTTCCCAACTAGCTAAGTAGCTCTGTGTATGACTTTGCGGCAGCACCTGGACAGAAAGTCTGACGTTCCGAAGTTACATCCAGCCAAAAGCTAAGCTAAGCTCATTGAATGGTCCGACATCAGCATAGTAGAGTGATGCATGTATATCCTTTTTTTGTTTTAAATTGCGTGCCAATTAATTGAGTCCAGTTTTTTTCTTTTGCGAGAAAACTTTCGATCTATTCATCTTCAATTATGACCGTCATTGCCTCTTCCTTGCCGGAGCCGGACAAAACTTGTTGTAAGTAGAATCAAAAAGATGTCGTGCTAACACCCAATAGGACCAGCGCAACAGAACAACAACTACCGTCGATAAAAAGAATCAATGCCATGCATGCGTAAACGTAGCCCGCAAAATTATTCAACAGCAACCTAGGACGATGCTACCGCCTACTGTTATAGTACGTACCATACCACACGAAATAAATTAATAATTGGGCAAAAGTGCTCTGCACACACACGATTGACTGCTGGACGATTTGTGCCCGACAGGAGCATGAGCCACACGGACTAAAAACCCCAGCTGATCCTACTTATCGTCTGTGGGTCGTGCGTCCATACGTCGTGTGTATAGCAGTGCTCATAATTGGGATCATGCTACAGGAGAGGAGACCTTCACATTCAAACTCTTGCGTTCAGGTAGCACGTAGCCGACTAGGCGTAGTGAGTGTGATCCCAATCACGCTAGACAGTGCAGACACAACAATATTACGCACGACTAACGGACCAAGGCATATCGCATACGGCAGTTTCGCCGAAGCTTCAGAGAAAAGTTATTTTTTTTAAATGTTCAGACAAAAGTTTCGTAGTAGGACTACTGCTGCTGCTGCTGTTTAGTTTAGCACAGCCGATCCAGTCCAACGAGCCAACCACGTGGAACTGGCGCAAGTTGATCAAAAAACAAAGATATACTACTACTCGCAGCCACCGCGCGCGCTCCGGGCGACGATCGGTCGCCATCCCGCACCCAACCAGAGAGGAGAGGTCAAGTGGATCGCAAGGAAGGAACAAGCGCTGGCGTCCGGCGAGGTCGTCGCCCCAGAAAAGATCGCACATCACTGACCGACCGGTCCGTTTTCAACGCCGTCCGCTCCCGTTGTACTGCAGCCCCCAAACTTCTCCCCGTTTTGTACTTCCGCGCGCATGCGGCAGCCGCAGTAGTACATCCCCACCCGTCTCCGCTCGTATAAATCCCGCGGCCCGCCCCGCGTGCGTCCGTGGGAGTGTGCGTGTGTCCGCGCGCCGAGCCGAGCCGAGTCGAGCGAGCGGGCTGGTGGCGGGTGGTGGGTTTTGGCGACCGGATTGCAAGAAAACCAGGTGAGTCGCGCGGCCTTCATCATCTTCCCGCCCGGTTCGGACGCTACGTCTCCATTCCTGATGCGTCGATCCTCTCACTCGTTTCTTGCCATGTCTGGAGCAGAGCGGATGCGCCTAGCGTTTCTTTCTGTTTTCTATTAGTACTAATTAATTAATTAAATAATCTTTTGCGCAAAAAAGGCAATTGTTTGTTTAATACCAGCAGTTCATCGCTGGTTAGTCAACAACCCTTCACGTTACCACCGCTGGCCGGCGCACGCACATGGACGTCTTGTGCCTGGTAGTATATTTGTTTTTGCGCGCACGCATCCATGGGCTCACGGCGTTCTCATCCCCGCAGCGCCGCCGCCGCCGCCGTCGAGGAGCTCGAGCTGCTCGCCCGGGGGGCCTTCGCGGGCGCCGGCATGGACCGCCACGACCTGGGCGCGTCCGGCGAGATCGAGAAGACGCCGCGCGAGGCGGACATGGAGTCGGAGCCGGCGGCGGCGGCGGCGCGCGCGGCGGAGCGCGTGCCGCCGTGGCGCGAGCAGGTGACGGCCCGCGGGATGGTGGCGGCGCTGCTCATCGGCGTGGTCTACACCGTGATCGTCATGAAGCTCAGCCTCACCACGGGGCTCGTCCCCACGCTCAACGTCTCCGCCGCGCTGCTCGCCTTCCTCGCGCTCCGCGGCTGGACGCACGCGCTCCGCCGCCTCGGCATTGCCTGCCGCCCCTTCACCCGCCAGGAGAACACCGTCGTCCAGACCTGCGCCGTCGCCTGCTACACCATCGGCTTCGGCGGTAATCAAGCTCCCCCGCTCCATCCTTCTCCCTCGCGCCGGCGCCCGGCCTCATCAATCAATCACCCCCAATTCAGCACCCCGGCCATTGCCGAATCCATTTCTAGATGAAATCTTGATTACTAGCTTGCTAACTACTGATTCGTGCTCTGCGCTGGATCCTGGGCATGCATGCAGGCGGGTTCGGGTCCTTCTTGCTGGGGCTGGACAAGAAGACGTACGAGCTGTCCGGGGTGAACACGCCGGGCAACGTGCCGGGGAGCTACAAGGACCCCGGCATCGGCTGGATGATGGGCTTCCTCCTCGCCATCAGCTTCGTCGGCCTCCTCACCCTGCTCCCTCTCAGAAAGGTACAGTTCAGTACAAACGATTCCATTTCCATGCTCCTGTGCTCTCCTTCTCTGCTCTCTCCGTGTCCATGGCGAGCCGCACTTCCTGATTTTTCCCGGGTCGTTGCTGTTACTGTCAGAAGAACTGAAACTTTGGCATTGCTCGCAAGACCGTAGCATCAGGGTTGCGGTCACTGACGGCGATTAGTCCCCCCACCTCCTACCCAAAAAATTATTTTCTCCCGTTCTCACTTGTTAACCGGAATTTCAACATCGACGACCAACCCCTAACAAGTCATATCATTTTCCACAATGCTGACGGAGCCTAGTCTGCATTTTATTTTCTTCTTGATGAGAAAGATATTTGCAATCGATTTTGTAGTCGAAATCGCTAATAACCAAACACTTTCAGGTACTGGTGATCGACTACAAGCTGACCTACCCAAGTGGGACTGCCACTGCCGTGCTCATAAACGGGTTCCACACACCTCAAGGAGATAAGAATGCAAGGTCAGACCCTTTCTTTTGCGTGAAAAGCACATCTTTTTATTCCCGGCTACGATGAATCAAATCGTGTTTCAACTGTGTGAAAAACGCTTTAGAAACGGATGGCCCGAACTGATTCAGACAGAATTTCTTTCAACCTTTACCGCGACAGGCAGCAGGTCCGTGGGTTCCTCAAGTACTTTGGGATCAGCTTCTTCTGGAGCTTCTTCCAGTGGTTCTACACCGGCGGCGACGTCTGTGGCTTCCTCCAGTTCCCCACCTTCGGGCTCAAAGCCTGGAAGCAAACGTAACGCCTCTATATGACTTCTTTTTTTCTCGCTGAATGAACAATTTTCAAGTTTCAATGGTTGAAAAAATGAAAATGCATGAGAGCGTTCACCGTTTTAAATCCTCGATGATTCCGTGGCCAGATTCTTCTTCGACTTCAGCCTGACGTATGTTGGCGCCGGGATGATCTGCTCGCACCTCGTCAACCTCTCCCTCCTCTTCGGCGCCGTCCTCTCTTGGGGCGTAATGTGGCCGCTCATGAGCAAGCAGGAGGGGAAGTGGTACTCGGCCAAGGCGTCTGCGAGCAGCATGTCAGGCCTGTACGGCTACAAGGTGTGTGTCAGTGTGTGCGTGTTACTGAATTTGGCTGTTCTTGTCAAGGACTAGTTCAGGCACAATGGCTTAGACTGTCACCTCCGTTTATGTCCAGGCCTTCCTCTGCATTGCGCTGCTCATTGGCGACGGCTTCTACAACTTCCTCAAAGTCATCCTCGTCACCCTCAAGAGCATACATGAGAAATCGCAGCGCGGCCGTCTCAACAGAGGTGAGTTATGGCAGTACAAGATTTGTTCGCGTTTCTTTGATCTGTTGTTACGGATGAAATGAACCATGCATGCTGACATTGCATCGGCATTGTAGTGGCGGATGAGGACTCGGTGGCAATCGACGACCTGCAGCGCAACGAGGTGTTCAACAGGGACAACATCCCGGCGTGGGTGGCCTACGCCGGGTACGCGCTGCTCAGCGCCATGGCGGTGGTGGCCATCCCGCTCATGTTCCGGGAGGTGAAGTGGTACTTCGTGGTGATCGCGTACCTGCTGGCGCCGGCGCTCGGGTTCTGCAACGCCTACGGCACCGGGCTCACCGACATGAACATGGGGTACAACTACGGCAAGGTGGCGCTCTTCGTGTTCGCGGCGTGGGCGGGGAAGGACAACGGCGTGGTGGCCGGGCTGGTCACCTGCGGCCTGGTGAAGCAGCTGGTGCTCGTGTCCGCCGACCTCATGCACGACTTCAAGACGGCGCACCTGACGCTGACGTCTCCGCGGTCGATGCTGGTGGGGCAGGCGGCGGGCACGCTCATGGGCTGCGTCGTGGCGCCGCTCACCTTCTTCCTCTTCTACGAGGCCTTCGACGTGGGCAACCCGGACGGGTACTGGAAGGCGCCCTACGCGCTCATCTACCGCAACATGGCCATCCTCGGCGTGGAGGGCTTCTCGGCGCTGCCGCAGCACTGCCTGCAGCTCTGCGCCGCCTTCTTCGCCTTCGCCGTGCTGGCCAACCTGGCGAGGGACTTCCTGCCGCGGCGGCTCGGGAGGTTCGTGCCGCTGCCCATGGCCATGGCCGTGCCGTTCCTCGTCGGCGCCAGCTTCGCCATCGACATGTGCGTGGGGAGCCTCGTGGTGTTCCTCTGGCACTGGCTCGACGGGAAGAAGGCCGCGCTGCTCGTCCCGGCCGTCGCCTCGGGCCTCATCTGCGGCGACGGGATATGGATATTCCCGTCGTCGCTGCTCGCGCTGGCCAAGATCAAGCCGCCGATGTGCATGAAGTTCACGCCCGGAAGCTAGAGAGAGGATCCACACAACGTCAGATTACATAGGCCGTCTGCATATAGAAGAAGCAAATAACCAGAGCATTTTGGGGTGGCAATTACGTTACATAGAGTGACGCCGGGTAAATCCGGCGACTTGTTCATATGAGTCTAGACTCTAGGGGGTCGTGTATACTGTACATCAGCAGAGATGTCGAATTTTCAGAGCGACGAGAACAATTGCTTGTTGTCGCCTACAGACTACAGAGAATATGGTGTCTTACCTTCGTTTCTTAGAGAATCTCTAACTAATCCCGTTTAGTTTAGAGGGTAAACCGCCGACTATGTTTTAGAAGAGCACATCTGCTCCTCTAAAAAAAGTGTCTTTTTAACCGATTCCCTGAACTTAACAGAGTAAAAAGAGATATTTGACTCGAGAAATGATGTTCTACCATGTACGGTATATCCCGTGGGTAGCTAAGCCATCCATTTGTTAGAGATTTGGACACATGCAGATTCTAGCTTGCTGTATTTCACGGAGGTTGCTCATTCAATTGAATTTTATTCCTCCATATTCTATTACTATTGTGTCTTGTCACATCAATCATTTATTACTATGCTCCATCCCAACACTTTCACCAGAGAATGCACAAAAGCTATGCTTTGTCCATCGTATTCGTATCATGTCATGCTCCACGCTCACATCTTTTTTCACGTGTTTCAAAATTAGAAATCATTTTATCTTATAAACAAAAATTCCAATAGAAGATGCATCCGCATATTTGTGCTTCTCATGACAAGGTCTTTCAAACAAGATCATTCTTGAATATATTTTGACAAGTTTTAGAAATCAAAGTTTGAAACACGGTAAAACTTTATTAAACAAGGTCTTGTTTAAAATTTCACTAAAAAAATTCTTGTCTGATCTTGTTTGAAAGGTCTCGTCGTGCGGATCCCAAAGATGCAAACAAATCATAATTCAAACTTGAGGTTCATATTGTATGTGGGTTTCAAATATCCTCAACTTAAAATAGAATTGAGTAGGAGAAACGAGATAGGCTGATAGGTAGGAGTAGGTAGACTATTCATCTAACTTGGTCAGGCACCACTTACACGAGTACATCACATGGCGGGGTGATGCACGATAGATAATCCGCTCTCATATTTGACTCAAATATTTCGTCGAACACTTGTTATACGGCGAGGAAACCACACCGGAAGTCACGGGTCCTCGTCCACTGCCGAACGCATCGCACACATCACAGTTCGGCTGCCTCATCGTGTTGTTTCTCGCTGCCGGACGTGCTTCCCGGGTGAACGCCGAGCCACCCGAGTGGTGGGAGTTGCCCATCATCCCGAGGTACCTTTTTTTTAACCGGGCTTACCTCCTTTCCATTACAAGAATACAACTGTTCCAGAAACATTCAGGAGGAGAGGAAAGAGAGGTAGCGAGTCCAACACACTGCCAGGAAACCCACCGCACTTACTCGCCATCGAAACGAGTACTATGGGTTGAAAACCTGACAGCACCAAAAGCATCTAGTCCTATTACACTCATGTCGTGCTTCCTCCAGTGGCCGGAGAGACGAAGACATGTCGTCGGAGCTCCGGGTGGAGCTCGAGGACGACCTGACCGTGCTGGAGAACCCCATGCGCTCCGCTGCCGACGCAAAGGCCAAGGACAAGATCATGCACAATCTCCTGCATCGTGGCTTCGCCAGCTCCGACTACGAGAGGGGCACCGCCGGGCTACGGACGAGGAGGAAGAGTGGCTCTGTTGCCAAACACGGTGAAAAGGACAAAAAATAAAGAAAAAATGACTGCCGAAATTTGTTGGTGGGAGATCGACTAGGATGCGGGATGTGGATGAAAAAATAAAGAAAAAAAAGATTGCCGAAATTTGTTAGCGGGAGATTGATGGGGCTGCGAGCTGTCGACGGTAGTCGGTGAAGGCTAGGAGGATGGCGCCGGAGTGGGTGCGACCAAGCAGGGTAAAGCGGTAACAAGAATCGAGGCAAAAGGCTTTTACTCCACAGGTGGGCGAACGAGTCTATTTACTCCGTGGGAGACCACGGAAGAGAAATTATTCTCCTCTAAGAGCATCTATAGCCGGGCGCCCCAAACCCACATCAAACGTCCGGGCGGCCCGCCCGGTCACTAACCGGTCACGAAATCTGATTCAGATGGGCACCTCAAACGGGTCTTAAACGCTCGGGCAGACCGGCGCCCCTCATATCCAGCCCAAATATGGGGCGAATATGGGGGAGTCCGGGAACACCCGCTACGTTGGACCCGGCTCACTCTAGCCCACTCGACCACACATATATCCGTTCCCATCCGCTCGCCGGACCAAACCCTAGCCACTTCACACTCCTCTTCCTCCACTCCCTCCGCCACCCGAGCTCATTTCCGGTGATTTTCGGCCGTCTCCATCATGGCGGGCAGCGGATCTGACTTTGACCAGTCCGGATCCGTCGACTGGGATGTCATCTCGTGCGGGTTGGAGGAGGCAATGGTGGTCTGCATTGCACTCCGCCGCTCCCAGGAGGGCAACGCCCGACCGACAAATGGATCTGTCCGGCATGACTCCATAGCATCGGCTCAAAGGGCGCCCGGGTCCTCTAGGGCTGGAGGTCCCGACAGCCGGAAAATCTCTCCTTCCCCATCACCGGTCGGGGCAGACTATGAGTCCCATCGGAAACCGGCGGCCTGCCGTGAGAAGGAGAGGATAAGGTTCATCGAGGCCCGTATCGCGGCGGAAATGGCAGTGCGGAGGTGGCTGATGCGGCGGCGCGGGCGGCCGCAGAGGAGGAAGCCATTCGCGCCTGCGTTGTGAAGAAATGGCATCGGAGGAACACACGGGCCCTCGCTCGAGAGCAGAATCGGGCAGTCCTTGCCATGGCTGGACTGCCATCGAAGGAGGAGAAGGAGGACATCAACGTCGACGAGCAGATCCAGCTCGATCCCTACCGCGTCTTCGACCGGTACCTTCGCGAGAAGGATGATAAGGGCGCTGGGAAGGGCAAGGGAAGCTGTAGATGATCTTCATCATAGCCAAACATGCCAGATTTTGGTAGTCTGATGGCATGTTTAGTTAATAATGATGGAGTAGCCGGACGATGTGTGTGTATCGACGTAGCTGCATGAGTTTATATGAATTTAAGATATGATAATTGAGGTGTCTGGATGTGGATTGCATTAAATGTGATGTGACCGGTTAATGCCCGTGTACGTGAGGCATTTGAGGGCCCGAATTTTTCCAATGCTGTTGTACATGCTCTAACCGTTATAAGCAATTGGTTAGAAACCAGTTAGAGAAGAAAAATAAAGGACGACGATAACTGCCGCACGTGTGGTATATTCGACATGCGCACACACACCATGTGTGGTGTGAGCAGGAGGGAGCCCACACGGGCTGTGCGTGGACGGACATTAGAATTGCCCATACGTGTGGGCGTGGGTCTCACTCCGCGCGTGTGGCACGAAGCAAAAATGCCCACACGTCCTGGCGCAATTACGTTAGGTACCCGCAAGATGATGATTTAGTTGCCATCTTGGTTGGCAGATGTAGTTATCCGAGATGACAAGTGTAGTTGTAAAAGTATGGCAACTCTATCTGTTTTGGATAACTATATAGTTGCCATGTCTAATTTATGATAGTTGTCGTGTGTAATCAAACCGTAGTTACCGTGTGTGATTAACTACTTACCACATATGGTCAAACAGTAGTTGCTATGTGTATTTACCTAGTTGCCATGTGTGGTCCAACCATAGTTGCCATGTATGGTTAATCACATATGCCATGTGTGTTTATCTGGTTGCCACGTACGCACAACTGCAATTACCGTGTAGCAAAGAATTACAGTTGCCATGTTTGTTTACCTAGTTGCCACAATCGCGTAAATGCAGTTGCCATCCACAACGTAGGAGTGTCGTGTGGGCGAAAAACAGTTCGCCCACACGCGCATGGACTAGGTGTTGGTTGTGTGAGCAGAAACTAGTTCGCCCACACAGCGCAGCTGGCAAACAACGTGGTGCGGGCGTGTGGGCAAACTCTTCAACGCCCATCCTACGTGGCATGCAAATTCTGCCTTAATGTGTCAAGATTCGTGTAAACTGTACTGGACGATGATCCACGCGTGTGGACGAATTACAAAACTGCCACAGGCGTGGGCGTTAATATTTGCGAAAATAAATTTATGCTCCTCTAACCGTTTACAAGTCATCGGTTAGAGATGCTCTTATAGCCAGAATAAACCAGATCCCTAATTAATCACTTGTGCGTCGAATCGCCACCTACAACGTCGATCGCAGCGATGCCTTTCAGCAGATTCCGCCGGGTCTTCTTCCACCTCCTGTCCATGTCATGGACTAGCGCTGTCGCCCCACCCCAGCGCCATATTCTTCTTCCACGGCATTTCTTGGCTCCATGCGCCGCCGCGCCACTTAGTTCCCTATCGTGCGCCCAAGGACAGGTCGGCGTCAAGCGCCGGCCACTTTCGTCCACTCCGCCGCGGTTCGTTTGTTCAACTTGTCCATCCCGAGATTCTGCCTCCTCCCACGAGCACCACAGCTTTACGGGATTTCGTTTGGCACATTGCTCCCTTTCCCCCTTGCGTGCCCGCCTCACCGCCATTACCCGGACCGGTGGGAAGCTGACCTATCGGCGGACACACTGAACTGATGCGCCGGTGGTTGTTCGCGGAGGCTATTCCTATTCCCTTTTGCATGGCTGCAGTGGGTCGTCTCGTTCTTGGCCCCTCCATTGCTGTCACCTCAGAGGTCGGCTCGCACCGATTCGGCGCAGAGCTCCGAAGCAACATGCGAGGAGAGGAAGAGTGCAGTGCAGTTCGGCGAACAGTTTGCGTCATCTTCCTTATCGCTCGGGCAGTGGATGTAGCAATCGGGCGATGTGCTTCCGTTCCGTGGCCGTATGTGTCCGGATAGGCTCCCTCACTGTGAATGATTGGATGAAGTGGGAGGCTGTACGTGTGCGTGCTTAGAGCATCTTCAACAACCGTGCAACGCACCGCGCGTAAAAAAGTCATTTGCCGCGCGCCGTTCGCCTGGTTTGGCGCGGCCGGCAGCGATGGTTTCAGCAGACGCGTCAAAATTGAGCACGCGCGTAGCTTCAGCGGCCGCGCTAAAATATAGCATGCGCTAAACAGTGTGTACATTTTTTAAATAAAATTCATAGATAGAAAAAACGATACATAGATATTTTATATAGTTTCATAGCATAGATAGATAAAAATTATTTAGATAGTGCAAGGACATAGATAAAAACTACTAGTGCAGCTACAGCCTACTCCCAGTCGTCGTTGTCGTCATCGTCATCGTCGCCATCCTCGCTGGTCTGATCTGAGGTATCGAGCCACATGTCTTCCCAACGATCATCATCAGATGTAAAGATCGTCTCACCACCATTCTCAACTACATCGCACTGGGATAGCGCCAGGGCCTTCCGCCGACGCCTGTCCAACCGCTCAGCGCGGCGCCTTTGCGTCTCCTCCTCGCGGCGCCTTGCCCAGTAGGCTTGCTCGTAGGATACGTCCTCCGGGTGTTGTTGGCGCCACTCCGCCATGACCCGCTCGTCCTCATGGGCGACGAGGAGGCGGTTCTGCCGCTCAGCGTGCTCCGCACGGTCTTGTGCCGTGCGAAGACGAGGCGGCGGGGCGACGTCCAGCGCCTGCTGCAGCGTGTGGACATCGTGGAAGTTCATCTGCTGGCGCGGCCTGCCTAGGCGCCACGCCGCCGCGTCGTACGCGCGGGCGGCCTCGTGCGCCGTCTCGAAGGTGCCGATGCCGAGCCGGAGTTGGCCGGACCGTATCTCCGAGTAGAACCCGTCGTTGGGGCGCTGGCGGACGCCGCGGTAGCCCGACACTCCTCGGCGGCGTGGCGGTATGGTGGCGGGGCGCTGGAGCGGTGGCGCGGTGACAGCGGAAGCAACCGAGGAAGCGGTGGAGGGGCGTGTGGTAACGGAAGAGGAAAAGAAGCGTGTGCAATAGGCGTGTGGCGCGCGCCGCATTTTAAAGGCGCGCCGGAAGCGGTGCGGCAAAAAAAACGAGCGACCTGCCGCCTTTTCCCGCGCGCGCAAACTGTTCCCCCGCGTGCGATTTTTCCGCCACCGCTGGAGCGCGCTGAAACGTCTCGCGCGTCCAAAAGACTCGGTTTACCGCACGCGTTTTTTACCGCGGCTGTTGGAGATGCTCTTATACTGTTGCGATAACGAGGAATAAATCTTGGCCAGAAATCGTGGTAGCTCCACTTTCGTTGCGCCTGCAACTCACGCAGAAGGCAGAACCGACTGGCCAACTGTATGGATGTGCTCGTAGACTTTTTCTCTGCGCTAAGTCCATGAACGCGTGTCACGTTGTTCCTCATGGGCTGGTTAGTGCGTGAGGGCTGTTGGGAGTGATTAACTGGAGCACGAACGACTTGACAAATGAGCCTAAACCTAACCCTAGGCGACTTGGGCAAATTCTCCCCTGCAGGTTTTGCCGGCAAGCCTGTAGATTCGCCTTCCGATGCCTTCGCTCCGCTTAGTTGTATAGTTTAGGCTTTTTTTAGTCTTTCCAGGAATTCAGGCGGATGGGCGGCGCTTCTTCTTTGAGTTCGTCTCTCAGGTTCCTATTATCCTTAAATTTGTCCGTCTTAACATACTCAACGGAGCTCCGGCATAGATTCCTACTGTCACTTTGAGGCGGTGAGGTTAAGGTTTCATGTCATGTGACGAGATTTAGTGTGAGGTACTTCATATCTATGCAAGGGATCAATGTAAGCGATCGCGGCTCTAAAGGGCTGGTCTTTAGGGGCACGTGCATGAAGACTTTTTCATTGTCATTGACAAGGTCAAGCCGGTACGGCGGCAGTTCGTTCTGGCAGCAGTAGTGATCGTTTGGTGGTCTCAAAATCTTAATGTAATTTTTATTACGTTTGAGATGCTTTATATTTCTGGTGAACTTTTATAATAGATCCGATCATTTTCGTAAAAAGAAGAATAACTTGACAAATCACAATCATGCCTATTCTTATTTGAGAATAAAATGATTTTATACCCTTCCCGCACCTGCAACGCATGGCCACATACACCTACATATCTACACAAAATTATTGACGGAAGTTCGAATAATACCACAACTATGAAATACAAGCTAAATATCCGTGAGTTGCAATGGAGAAAGTATCTCTCGACATCGATATTGTAACGCTCACGATGCGGTTATATCTACCACGTGTCGAAGCACGACTTAGAGGCATTACCGCATTGAAAGCAATGTCGCAAATGAGGTAATCTTCACACAACTCATGTAATACATAAGGAAAAGAGATACATAGTTGGCTTACAATCGCCACTTCACACAATACATGAATAAAACATTACATAATCCAGATACAATCAAGGTCCGACTACGGAACCAAAAATAAAAGAAAAACTACCCCAAAAGCTACACAGATCCCCGATCGTCCCAACTGGGCTCCACTACTGATCAACTGGAAACGGAACAACATAACGAATGTGAATCTCATCGAGCTCCTCCTTGAGCTTAGTTGCATCACCTGCACGGTTTCATCGGCACCTGCAAACTGGTTTTGGAAGTATCTGTGAGTCATGGGGACTCAGCAATCTCACACCCTCGCGATCAAGACTATTTAAGCTTATAGGTAGGGTAAAAGGTATGAGGTGGAGCTGCAGCAAGCGACTATCATATTTGGTGGCTAACATATGCAAATGAGAGCGAGAAGAGAAGGCAAAACACGTTTGAGAAACTATAATCAAGAAATGATCCTAGAACAACCTACGTCAAGCATAACTCCAACACCGTGTTCACTTCTCGGACTCTGCCGGAAAGAGATCATCATGGCTACACACGCGGTTGATGCATTTTAATTAAGTTAAGTTTCAGGTTTTCTACAACCGGACATTAACAAATTCCCATTTGCCCATAGCTGCGGGCACGACTTTCGAAAGTTCAAATCCCTGCAGGGGTGTCCCAACTTAGCCCATCACAAGCTCTCACAGTCAACGAAGGATATTCCTTCTCCCAGGAAGACCCGATCAGACTCGGAATCCCGGTTACAAGACATCCTCAACAATGGTAAAACAAGTCCAGCAAGACCGCCCGATGCGCAGACATCCCGATAGGAACTGCACATATCTCGCTCTCGGGGCACACCGGATAAGCAATTCGTACAACTAAAACCAGCCCTCGAGCTTCCCCGAGGTGGCGCTGCAAGGGGCTCTAGTTTGGACCAACACTTAGACAAGCACTGGCCCGGGGGGGTTAAAATAAGATGACCCTCGGGATGCGCGACTCCTAAGGGAAAAAGGCTAGGTGGCGAATGTTAAAACCAAGGTTGGGCCTTGCTGGAGGAGTTTTATTCAAAGCGAACTGTCAAGGGGTTCCCATTATAACCCAACCGTGTAAGGAACGCAAAAATCCGGGAACATAATACCGATATGACGGAAACTAGGGCGGAAAGAGTGGAACAAAACACCAGGCATAAGGCCGAGCCTTCCGCCCTTTACCAAGTATATAGATGCATTAATTAAATAAGAGATATTGTGATATCCCAACAAAATATCCATGTTCCAACAAGGAACAAGTCCAATCTTCATCTGCAACTAACGTAGCCAAACAATGGTTTGCTAGGACAAGGTGGGTTAGAGGCTTGGCTTAACAATATGGGGGGCATGATAAGCAAGTGGTAGGTATCGCAACATAGGCATAGCAAAAGAGTGAGCAACTAGCAAGCAAAGATAGAAGTGATTTCGAGGGTATGGTCATCTTGCCTGAGATCCCGCAAGGAAGAAGAACGAGTGCATGAAGAAGGCAAACAGACATAGTCGAACGAATCCTCACAACACGACGTTATCGAAACCAACCCGAAGAAGCAACACCGGAAAGAAGCAAACAACATAGTAAACAACCATCACATCAACATGGCATGATGCACAACCAAGTATGATGCATGTCTAGTTTAATGAAGCATGTCATGGCAAAATGCACAAACAACCCTACAAATTAAGTGGAGCTCAATATGCAACTCCGTTGCATATTGACGAAACACCACGTGACTTATTTAGTTCGATCTTGTTTATGTACCCAGCAATATTAAATGTTGTTTAGCATGGCAAGGGGTGAAGCAAAGTAAAACTACCTATCTAGTCAAGTTTAAATGAGGCCGGAAACAACGAACAACAATTCCGGAAAATCCTCATATGCATATATTAGGTTTGGGTACTGTTCTGCCCTAAACATAATTTTAGAGTTGTTAAACATGCAAAGCAAGTTCACCATGTTAAACTAGGCATTGTTCTACCCCATTTACATATAAAGTTTATTAAACTCCGAGTTACGGTTATTTAGTTATGAAATAAAGCATTTTAGCAAGTTATTTAAGCAAATTTAAACAAACAACATTTTAAACATTTTAACCATAGATGAAAGTGGCAAATTATTAATCTACACAAAATTCTAAGCAAGTTTCATATATTAAGTTTTTACATGTGATGCTTAGTTTGTGAGTTAAAATATGCATGAAGTTCAAGGGTGTTCCTGCAAATATATAAATCCCTGGTATTTATCAAATTCGCAGAACCAAAAAAACAACCACTAGGCCGAAACTGTCTGGCCCAACTACACTGGGGGTGGGTGGGTTTGGCGGCTGCTCACCACTGGGCCTTCAGGCCAGCGGATCTGGTGGGCTAAAACGGAGCGCGGGGCGGCTGCACGCCTTGGCAAAGAAACAGGCCGGACTTGGTGCTGGCGTGGTCAACGCGAGCAGGCGCGGGATGAACGACCTGCTCCTCGCAGTCGCAGAGGAAGCAGAGGCCATGACAAAGCATGGCGAGGCAGAGGACGACGGAGGGGCGCGGCGAGGGTCATGCGCGGGCAAGGGCGCGCAGGAACCGGCCGGATCCGAGGCTCGGTGGCGGTGGAGCTCCGTTCTGAGGGCAGTGGATCGGGCGGCTAGGTGCGTGCGTCCTCGACCTGTCGCTCGGAGCAGAGGAACGAGCGGTGCTCCGGCGAGGAACTTGGGCGACGACGACGAATGTGGCGCGGCTGGAGCGTCGTCCTCTTCCCGCAGTAGAAGAAAGGGGAGGCCAGCGGGGTCCTGGACGGCGACGCGGTGGAGAGATCCGGCAGCATGGCGCGGCAACGGAAGCTCCTGCTGCTGCAGTACCAAGAGAGGAAGAGAAGGTCAGGGAGGTATAGAGAGAAAGGGGCGAATCAAGGAGGCAAGGGAGGGCCCGCAGGGCTCATCTGCTGAGTGCGCCGGCGATGTGTATGGCCGGACGGAGGCGGTTGCTGGGGCTTCGCGGGAGGAGCTGCTTGAAATTCTCCCATGGCGGGCTTCGACGGCGCCGAACAGCAATGGCGAAGAGAAAGCTTCGGGAGGAGCTTGACAATGGCGTGGCCTTCTCCTCTGGATCGAGCGAAACAGGGGCGCGGGGACGAGGGGCACGGCCTCGATCCCATCCGGATCGAGCAGAAGGACTGCAGGTTGGAGGCCGAGGGAAATTTGGATCGATGAGTAGCAGTGGAGAGAGCTGGTTGGTGGGTGGAGGAAAAATGAGGAGAAGGGGATCTCGAGGTAGATGCGGTAGGTGGCGGCGGCTCGACGGGACAAAGTCCCTAGATTTTAGGGTTTGTCCAAAAAGACTAAGGGTGGACTATATATACATCACAGATTAGGTTAGGGGCTACCTCGGTCCCTCTGATCGGAATCGGACATTCGAGATAAATAGGCTAGGGAGACCAAAAAGAAAAATGGAGATGTTTTGTAGATGTTTGGGGATGATCCAGACCCAATGGTGACGACTGTCCGGGTCGGGTCTGGGACAGCTTTTCGGACGCGCGCGCGAGGAGGGCCGCGGGCTGACGAGAGGGGTAGGCATGGGCCTAGGTGGACTGTGGAGAGCGGGTTGGTCTGAGAGAAGAGGGGAGAGATGCAGCCCGGCACAATTTCCGGAGACCGAAAACGTCCGACGTTTGACCGGCTATAATGCCGCTATAGTTTAACAGTTGGGCTATCAAACGAACTCCGAATGCGATGAAACTTGACAGGCGGTCTATCTACACTATAATAAGACCACACGCCAACTTTCAACCCATTCCGAGAACATTTTCCGGCCACTTATAAGATAATATTTCGGACATGCCGCGGGCGCGTGCAAGTGAGTCTGGCCACAGAACGGACAACGGAAGGAACTGGGAGACCCAGACGAATGCAAGTTTTGAAAAACATGATGATGCAATACATATGATGACATGACAATATGCAACACGCAAGCGAATGACATGGCAACAACAACGAATAACTGGACGACACCTGGAGCAACGGTCTCGGGGCGTTACAACACTCCACCACTACGAGAGGATCTCGTCCCGAGATCTAGAATGGCACCGGAGGGAAAAGGAAGAGGAAGAGAAGAAGTAAAACTAAGTTGCTTCTTTGACAAAGGAGTGAAACCAAGAAACCTTGAAAAGTTGAACAAATTGAAATAAAGAATACAACGGAGATGAACAAAGTTGAAAGCACTCCGTTAAGAAAGAGGAATAAGAAAGAACCGATTCGGGTAGCACTCCGGTTGAGAAGGGAGGCAAAAACTTGATAGGGTGAAAAGGACTTGAGCAGAGGGCACAACACTCCGGTTAAAAGGGTAAGCACGAAAAGAACACGATCCTGACAAAACAAGAAGATGGGTTGAAGAGAGCAACATAACAATGCCTCCGGACGGAAGAAATGAGAGGAAGGAATGGAATGAATGGAGTAGAAAACAATATCTTCTACCTCAGATGATCTTGAAAACCATCTTTAGGAGAAGGTTCGAACGGAGTTGTTGGAAAAACCAACAACGAAAAGAGTAAGCTTGTAGTGGACTTATGGAGAACATCTCAAAGCTGAGGTGAAATTATGCCACTCACGGAAAAAGACTGGATTGATATGAACAAGGAGACGAGGAACTTATTTCACCGGGAGGATAAATGAAGAACTTGGGTCATTTATAAGCACCATAGATAGCAACAATCCTTAGGGAAGGCTTTAGGTGAAATATAACCCAAGATAACTCCAAAGAAGAGATTGATGGATTTAAAATACCTCATTCTTAACAACATGTGAATCATGAAACATGAACTCAAATTATCAAGAATGACATAATACCACCTCCAATGATACGGAAAAAAGAATTGCACTCCAGATAGCAAGATGAAGAATGCTTGAGCTCCTCTGAAAAGAATCTTGATGAACACTTCGAGAAGGAATTTAATCCTTTATGAATCATCATGTAGCATCTCCATGAAGAACTCCGGTAAACAAAATGATGATAAAAGAAAGTGAAATTGACAACACAAGGTGAAGCCTTGCAAAGATTTAGATGAAAGCTTTGTGACAAGATAAAGTGGGAACTTGAAGCTCCGGAAGAAAAGGTGAACAATTGAAATCAAGAATTTGATGAACCTCCGGAGTAAAGGATTAATCACTTGGATGAAGCAAGAATAAGAATTACGTTATGCGTATCCTTCACCAATTTAAATTGATGACAAGCAGCGGATTTGACATACTACTTATTCTCGTAGAAAGTATTAAGATAGATATAGCGCCAACTTGGGAAGGTCTTCTGCGAACCACCGGTAGGATTGGGAAGAACGAATGAATTGATATGATAAACGTAGGAAGAAGAATCTTGAAAGAACCACCATAAGAATTGAAAACGAACAAAGAAAAGATAGCAAAACACCGGGAGGAATTAGAAAATGAACGAAGATACTTGAGAGAATTTAGAAGCAAGTGAACGAAGAGATCTCGAGTTTATTAGATAATACTTGAATGATGCACCGATAAGATTTGGAGGACGAGAGCTGAAAGCTGGAAATGAATAATTCTGATATGATGGCCTCCAGAGAATCTAACTGAAAAGACTCCTGAATTGCTCCGGATAGGTGAAAAGAAATCTCATAATCAAAAACAATTATGAGAGGATGGCATACGCTAGAACCACAAATCTTTGATAGAACGAAACAAGATTCAAGGGAAAACTCTTCTTCGGTCTTCAAAAGCAGTGAATGACAATGGGAAACACCACCATGAATTGTTGAGGCACTCCGGAGTTAAAATTAGAAATGTTGAACCAACGATGAAAAGAATTTCAAAACAATATTGGAGAAATACATATGACTAATGATGAATCATTCTTACATCAAACTTCGAAAAGAATTTTGGGAGTCACTCCGGGAAAATAAGACGATTCAGGTAAGATCATGGGAAAAGACCTATGGGTTAGGGCCCACTCAAAAGATACACCATAGAATAATTTGAAAGAGAGATTGCATCGATTGAATTAAATGTCTTGAAAGAGATTACAATCTCGAAAGAGCTTGAACGGATCGAGAATGTAACCGTGAGTCTTCTGAGATATCTTCCGCACTCCGGAACAATTGAATAGCGAGAAGTGGAATGACAATAAGGTGCACCGGCATGGAAAACATTTGAAACGAGTTAAAGGATATGATCAACACCAAAAGCTTGAATTGAATCCAACGGAGAAGAAAAAGAATGAAGAATGATGAACTTGAGGCTCCGTTAGTATCTTCATGAGAAACACCGGGTAAGAACATTGAAAGAAAGGAATGGAGAAAATTCACATGAAAAAAATGGATACTTTATTAAGATATATGAGTCCTTGAAGAAAAAAAAGGGGGGGGGGGGGGGAAAAAACAAAGGCAGCTTGGGATGAATGAAACAAACAACGTTGAGAAGACTTGGAGTTGACCTTACGGATGAGACAAAAGATAGGATCATCTTGAAGAGAACCGCACCAGTTGACAAGGATTGACATGACAAACTCGATGATCGAGAAGGATTAGTATTCCCATAGAAATGTGAGAACACGGTTTGGGGAAGGTATGGAATCAACACTTGACTTTGAAGCAACTCGAATACCACAACCAAAACAAAGCAAAGGATTGGCTTGCAGAATAAGCCGGAACAAACATATGATAGAGATTTCATCTGAAGTTTCCGTGGTGGGGCCTACACGGGCTCGATCGTACAACACCATCATGTACAAGGCAGTGCACATGACATACGAAGCCAAGGACTCTTTAAGACACAACGAGACCACTGTAAAAAGCAACCGTGGATAGACGAACCACTAGACGTCGAACCCCAATTTCATATCATACATCTGTCGGAAAGATATCCTAAGAGCTACTTGAATTCCCACTTATAAACTCCCGAAATTTTCCGATTATGCAATCAGGTGTTGGGGATACAGGGGAAGCATAATATCTCACCCAAAACTAGCAAATCCTACATCCAGCTGTATCCATCCTTCAACACATAACCAAGAAACCTTCAGAAATCGTTTACCTCAACCTTCGAAAAGCATCTGTTATACGAGTTATGGCAATACTTCCGAACTCCCACCCCAGTACTGGGTGGCGTCGAGGTTATCTCACCAACAACTGCATAAAGGAGATTTTCGATGTTGGCGAAACTCAGGTATTCCAGAACTGCAACGATAAAATTGTGACGACAACACCTCGGAGCTCAACTCCCCGGGACACTGCCACAACCCCTAAATGTCAGGAGGCACCAAGAACAATGTTCTCGTCACAAAACCATCGGAACGATTCCAAGATACCCGCGTGATCCTAATTTTTTTAGTGAAATTTGAGAAGAGAAGAGTCAAAACTCTATGTTAGGATGCCTCACCAGAGCGACGAAGGGACTGAGGAGTAAAAAGAAGTCCTACTCTCCGATATATATAATTTCTAAAAGACTCAAAACATTTTTCTAGACTCAATAACACCAGCGATTCGATCAAGCAGGGGGCTCCTAAGGTCGGGGAAGGCTCTGATTACCAACTTGTAACGCCCACGATGCGGCTATATCTCCCACGTGTCGAAGCATGACTTAGAGGCATAACCGCATTGAAAGCAATGTCGCAAGTGAGGTAATCTTCACACAACCCATGTAATATATAAGGGAAAGAGATACATAGTTGGCTTACAATCGCCACTTCACACAATACATGAATAAAACATTACATCATCCATATACAATCAAGGTTCGACTACGGAACCAAAAATAAAAGAAGACTACCCCAAAAGCTACACAGATCCCCGATCGTCCCAACTGGGCTCCACTACTGATCAACTGGAAACGGAACAACATAACGAATGCGAATCTCATCGATCTCCGCCTTGAGCTCAGTTGCGTCACCTGCACGGTTTCATCGGCACCTGCAAACTGGTTTTGGAAGTATCTGTGAGTCACGGGGACTCAGCAATCTCACACCCTCGCGATCAAGACTATTTAAGCTTATAGGTAGGGTAAAAGGTATGAGGTGGAGCTGCAGCAAGCGACTAGCATATTTGGTGGCTAACATACGCAAATGAGAGCGAGAAGAGAAGGCAAAGCACGTTCGAGAAACTATGATCAAGAAGTGATCCTAGAACAACCTACGTCAAGCATAACTCCAACACCGTGTTCACTTCCCGGACTCCGCCGGAAAGAGACCATCACGGCTACACACGCGGTTGATGCATTTTAATTAAGTTAAGTTTCAGGTTTTCTACAACCGGACATTAACAAATTCCCATCTACCCATAACCACGGGCACGGCTTTCGAAAGTTCAAATCCCTGCAGGGGTGTCCCAACTTAGCCCATCACAAGCTCTCACGGTCAACGAAGGATATTCCTTCTCCCAGGAAGACCCGATCAGGCTCGGAATCTCGGTTACAAGACATCCTCGACAATGGTAAAACAAGTCCAGCAAGACCGCCCGATGCACTGACATCACGATAGGAGCTGCACATATCTCGTTCTCAGGGCACACCGGATAAGCAATCCGTACAACTAAAATCAGCCCTCGAGTTTCCCCGAGGTGGCGCTGCAAGGGGCTCTAGTTTGGACCAACACTTAGACAAGCACTGGCCCGGGGGGGTTAAAATAAGATGACCCTCGGGATGCGCGACTCCTAAGGGAAAAAGGCTAGGTGGCGAATGTTAAAACCAAGGTTGGGCCTTGCTGGAGGAGTTTTATTCAAAGCGAACTGTCAAGGGGTTCCCATTATAATCCAACCGTGTAAGGAACGCAAAAATCCGGGAACATAATACCGATATGACGGAAACTAGGGCGGAAAGAGTGGAACAAAACACCAGGCATAAGGCCGAGCCTTCCGCCCTTTACCAAGTATATAGATGCATTAATTAAATAAGAGATATTGTGATATCCCAACAAAATATCCATGTTCCAACAAGGAACAAGTCCAATCTTCACCTGCAACTAACAACGCTATAAGAGGGGCTGAGCAAAGCGGTAACGTAGCCAAACAACGGTTTGCTAGGACAAGGTGGGTTAGAGGCTTGGCTTAACAATATGGGAGGCATGATAAGCAAGTGGTAGGTATCGCAGCATAGGCATAGCAAAAGAGCGAGCAACTAGCAAGCAAAGATAGAAGTGATTTCGAGGGTATGATCATCTTGCCTGAGATCCCGCAAGGAAGAAGAACGAGTCCATGAAGAAGGCAAACGGACGTAGTCGAACGAATCCTCACAACACGACGTTATCGGAACCAATCCGAAGAAGCAACAACGGAAAGAAGCAAACAACATAGTAAACAACCACCACATCAACATGGCATGATGGACAACCAAGTATGATGCATGTCCGGTTTAATGAAGCATGGCATGGCAAAGTGCACAAACAACCCTACAAATTAAGTGGAGCTCAATATGCAACTCTGTTGCATATTGATGAAACACCACGTGACTTATTTAGTTCGATCTTGTTTATGTACCCAACAATATTAAATGTTGTTTAGCATGGCAAGGGGTGAAGCAAAGTAAAACTACCTATCTAGTCAAGTTTAAATGAGGCCGAAAACAACGAACAACAATTCCGGAAAATCCTCATATGCATATATTAGGTTTGGGTACTGTTCTGCCCTAAACATAATTTTAGAGTTGTTAAACATGCAAAGCAAGTACACCATGTTAAACTAGGCATTTTTCTACCCCATTTACATATAAAGTTTATTAAATTCCGAGTTACGGTTATTTAGTTATGAAATAAAGCATTTTAGCAAGTTATTTAAGCAAATTTAAACAAACAACATTTTAAACATTTTAAACATAGATGAAAGTGGCAAATTATTAATCTACACACAATTCTAAGCAAGTTTCATATATTAAGTTTTTACATGTGATGCTTAGTTTGTGAGTTAAAATATGCATGAAGTTCAAGGGTGTTCCTGCAAATATGTAAATCCCTGGTATTTATCAAATTCGCAGAACCAAAAAAAACAACCACTGGGCCAAGACTGTCTGGCCCAGCCACACAGGGGGGGGGGTTGGCGGCTACTCACCACTGGGCCTTGGGGCCAGCGGATCTGGTGGGCTAAAACGGAGCGCGGGGCGGTTGCACGCCTTGGCAAAGAAACAGGCCGGGCCTGGCGCTGGCGTGGTCAACGCGAGCAGTCGCAGAGGAAGCAGAGGCCACGACAAAGCATGGCGAGGCAGAGGACGACGGAGGGGCGCGACGAGGGTCATGCGCGGGCGAGGGCGCGCAGGAACCGGCCGGATCCGAGGCTCAGTGGCGGTGGAGCTCCGTTCTGAGGGCAGTGGATCGGGCGGCTAGGTGCGTGCGTCCTCGAGCTGTCGCTCGGAGCAGAGGAACGAGCGGTGCTCCGGCGAGGAACTTGGGCGACGACGGCGAACGTGGCGCGGCTGGAGCGTCGTCCTCTTCCCGCAGTAGAAGAAAGGGGAGGCCAGTGGGGTCCTGGACGGTGACGCGGTGGAGAGATCCGGCAGCATGGCGCGGCGGCGGAAGCTCCTGCTGCTGCAGTACCAAGAAAGGAAGAGAAGGTCGGGGAGGCATAGAGAGAAAGGGGCGAATCAAGGAGGCAAGGGAGGGCCGGCGGGGCTCATCTGCTGAGTGCGCCGGCGATGTGTATGGCCGGACGGAGGCGACTGCTGGGGCTTCGCGGGAGGAGCTGCTTGAAATTCTCCCATGGCGGGCGACGACGCCGAATAGCAATGGCGAAGAGAAAGCTTCGGGAGGAGCTTGACGATGGCGTGGTCCTCTCCTCTGGATCGAGCGAAACAGGGGCGCGGGGACGAGGGGCACGGCCTCGATCCCATCCGGATCGAGCAGAAGGACTGCAGGTTGGAGGCCGAGGGAAATTTGGATCGATGAGTAGCAGTGGAGAGAGCTGGTTGGTGGGTGGAGGAAAAATGAGGAGAAGGGGATCCCGAGGTAGATGCGGTAGGTGGCGGCGGCTCGACGGGACAAAGTCCCTAGATTTTAGGGTTTGTCCAAAAAGACTAAGGGTGGACTATATATACATCACAGATTAGGTTAGGGGCTACCTCGGTCCCTCTGATCGGAATCGGACGTTCGAGATAAATAGGCTAGGGAGACCAAAAAGAAAAACGGAGATGTTTTGTAGATGTTTGGGGATGATCCGGACCCAATGGTGACGATTGTCCGGGTCGGGTCCGGGACAGCTTTTCGGACGCGCGCACGAGGAGGGCCGCGGGCTGACGAGAGGGGTAGGCATGGGCCTAGGTGGACTGTGGAGAGCGGGTTGGTCTGAGAGAAGAGGGGAGAGATGCAGCCCGGCATGATTTCCGGAGACCGAAAACGTCCGACGTTTGACCGGCTATAATGCCGCTATAGTTTAACAGTTGGGCTATCAAACGAACTCCGAATGCGATGAAACTTGACAGGCGGTCTATCTACACTAAAATAAGACCACACGCCAACTTTCAACCCATTCCGAGAACATTTTCTCGCTACTTATAATATAATATTTCGGACATGCCGCAGGTGCGTGCAAGTGAGTCTGGCCTGAGAACGGACAACGGAAGGAACTGGGAGACCCGGACGAATGCAAGTTTTGAAAACATGATGATGCAATGCACATGATGACATGACAAGATGCAACATGCAAGCGAATGACATGGCAACAACAGCGAATAACTGGACCACACCTTGCGCAACGGTCTCGGGGCGTTACAGATATGAAGGTACTTTTTCTTACGAGCATGGAAGTGAAGCTAAAATAATAATAATAATAATAATAATAATAACTATAAAAATAATAACATAACAACAGCAGCAATAATGATAATGATAATAAAATAATAATAACAATAAAAATAATAGTAATATAGGATCGCCATTTTAAGGAACATGATTGAGAATCACAAGTTGCTTTAGTAGCAAAGAGAATCACATGCTCTTGTGTTTTTTTAGATACTCATGTGGTATTATTTTCCTAGATAATAATAATAATAATAATAATAGCAGTAGTAAGAAATAATAATAATAATAATAACAATAGTATTAGTAGTGATAAATAATAATAATAATATAGCACCATTTTTGGAAAATGATTATAAATCAGATGTTGTTTTACTAGGAAAGAAAACCACATGCTCATGTGATATTTCTTTCCTACATACTCATCATGTGCTAATGCGTCACTTGACTCAGAGCATCTCTAGCAGACCCTGCATCCCATCGACCTGCAAAACGCGTTTGCAGTTCACGGAAAAACGGTTTTGCAGGCTAGCATGGACGGCCGCAGAGGCAGACCCTGCAAAACGGACCCGTATAAAAGGATATTCGCGGAATATGTTCTTTTACGAGTCGGCTTTGCGGGGTCTGGTCTGGCGCCGCTCCCCTCGGCCCGCAAATCCTAAATTTGCACTTCAATTTGACACAACATAATGCATTTCTTTGCTTTTTCAACAAGATTAAATACATAGGACATCATCAAATCTTTGCTAGAATAGTAAGACCAAAGAAAACAAGAACCACAAGTATGCATTTTAGAAGATTTCCAACTTTCATAACTGCTCCCACTAGTTGGACCAATATCTTCTCAATGCATTCATTGTTGATCTATGGATTCTTGATTTTGCATTCTTCATCTTTGGTTCTAAAGAAGTAGACGTTGCTTCCCCTCTAGTTGCGCATGCAGCCGCATCATTGCCTTCGATTCTATAAGGAGTGCACAGACGTTTATTAAGTTTCTTTCTATCAATAAATCAATGTACTCGCCTTCACAAAACCAAAATTAGTATCCATCTTCCTACACACATGATGATGTTTGAAATGAGCTATCGCAATTGAAACAAAGAATGCGGTGCCAAAGCCGAATGAAAACAACACGTACCCCGTCGTTTTTGCATTTGAAGAACACCCATCCGAGGTGCTTCGGCGTGTCCGAAGTTAGCCGCAGCACTGCCCGCGTGCAGTCGTCGCACTGTATAAACGACATCGGCGAGCCACAGAGCCCCTGCGCAAGCGCCGAGCCCGGCGGACGGCTGGTCGAATCCATGCCCGCAAATTGGCGGCGGCGGCGACATGATGAACCCGTACTTGCATGCGGCGATGCGACTTTGCCGGGAGGGGGGGTTGGTGTCAAGATTTTGTCGCGCCCCTCAAAATTTGCGAGGCGGCCGCGTTTGCGGGGTCTACTAGAGATGCTCTCACTTCGTTATGTGTATGTGTATGTGTGTGTGTGTGTGTGGAGGGGGGGGGGGGGGGGGGGGGGGGGGGGGGGGGGGGGTTGTTGAAACCTAAAGGCTATATCTTGGCTAATGTGATATATGGCCCATGGTCGCCTCCTTATCTAATGACGTGAGTTGTGGGCTAGTGGCAAATGCAGGGGGTAGTTTTTCTTTTGTATTTTTTGGGTGCCGTTTTCAACCTGGTTTCAGATTTTAATGTGGGGTATGTTTTTCGTCCAGTTTTTTTGTGTACTTGTGTACTCTCTTCATTTTTAAATATAAGACATTTTAGAGATTTTAATATAAACTACATACAAAGCAAAATGAGTAAATCTACACTCTAAAATACGTCTATATATATCCGTATGTAGTCCGCATTTAAATTTCTAAAAGGTCTTATATCTAGAAACGGAGGAATTATTTCTGTTTTCATTCCGCTAGATTTTGGTGCATTTGTTTCAGTTTTCTTACTTTCCATTCCTTTTCCTTTTTGTTTCTTCTAATTTCTTTTTTCTGTTTCTTATTTTCTATACTGGCTTCTTATCTTTTTTATGATTTCTATACAAAAATGGTTAATTTATAAAAATCGTTACAACAACAACAAAGCCTTTAGTCCCAAACAAATTGAGGTGGCTTCGGCGCAAGGATAGCAAGCTTCCACGCACCCTTGTTTATAGCTAGTTCTTTGGTAATTCTTCAATCCTTCAGGTCTCTTTTAACGGACTCTTCCCATGTCAAATTCGGTTTACCCCGACCTCTCTTGACATTCTCCGCACGCTTTAGCCATCCGATATGCACTGGCGGCCTGCGCTGAATATGCCTAAACCATCTCAGACGATGTTGGACAAGTTTCTCTTCAATTGGTGCTACCCCAACTCTATCTCGTATATCATCATTCCGGACTCGATCCTTCCTCGTGTAGCCACACATCTATCTCAACATACGCATCTCCGCGACACCTAACTGTTGAACATGTCGCCTTTTAGTCGACCAACACTCAGCGCCATATAACATTGCGGGTTGAACCGCCGTCCCGTAAATCGTTAACCAAAAAATGCATGTTCATGTGCATTTTTGAATGGTACAACATTTTTATATGTCATGAAATGTTTTTCTAAAATTGTGCGGTTTTACCTACAGTTCATGAATAATTAAAAGTTGACATGAACATGTTTTAAATGTGTCAAAAAACACAATATCTTTTAAATGTCATGAGTATTTTTTTGGAATATTACAAGTTTTTTTCATATATCATGAACATTTTTATAAAATAGCGCAATTTTTTTTTACATTTATGAGCATTTTTGAATGGTATCATCATTTGTAAAAACGTATGGACATTTAGCATTTAAAAAATCATGATTTTGTTTCCTAAATGTATCAACATCTTTTAAAATATCATGAAATTTATTAAAAATGCACTCACAGTTGTAAGTTTTGATAAACATTTATCTAAATGGTGAAACCTTTTCAAATAATTCATGAACATTTTAATAAACACGTGAAGACTTTCTTATGCCACTCCCTCTGTTCACTTTTGTAAGTCGTTTAGGACAGCTGAAATTGAACTGTTTTAGGTGCTGTCTTAAATGTCTAAAAGGTTTTACAAAAGTGAATGAAGGGAGTAATAGAATAAAATTTTAAATTATATGAAAATTATTGGTGTTTTAACGCAAAGTACTGAAATGTTAAATTATATGAAATTATTGGCATTCTCACGCAAAATACATTAATATATTTATAAATAGAAAAAATAAAGAATAAAAACAAAAGTTGGAAAAGAAGAAAGGAAAAGTACCTACCTTTTCTATGGTAGGAAAATTATGTACGTGCTGGGAGCGCTTCCGTTGCTCTCACATATAAAAAGATGCGCCCTTGAAACCATATGGGCCAAGCCTGGGGAAAATTATGGGCTCTTGTGAAGTCTGGGCTCATAGGCTCATAGGGTCCTAATTCGGCATTTTGTCTGAAAAAAACCTAATTCGGCATTTTGTCTAAAAAAACCTAATTCAGCATTTTACGACCATTGTTTTTTCTTTCTGGTTTTCTGAGTTTCCTCCATGAGCACGGAGAACCACAGTTGAGACAAGTCCTGTTCTCCCATAAGTTGGCGACCTGGCTAGATCACCCACCATGAGAAGACATCACATCTCTGTTGCTTGACTTCTGCTATGCACTAGGACGAGCAATCACATCAAATCGGCCGGTGCCTTTGGTCCAAGCTGAAGTACAATATTAGGCCTCTGAAAACCCAGTGCAGTACAACATTTGTACTACTGCTTTCGTCTTGTGCAATTGCGCGCTCAACCGAAAGCTAGCCTCATGGGCGCCTAACACCACCACCAAATGATATAGTGCTAGAGAAGAAAAAACAGAATACTGGAATGAATGGAGGTTGGAGGAGCACGATACAGGGGTACTACGTAGATGAGGGCCCAGACCAGCTAGCTAGGCTCGCCTTGTGGAAAACTGAGAGAAGAAATAAAGGCTAGGGTGCATATATACGCTACACGGATCATATGAGAATATGAGATACGCCATTTGTCAGGATCGTGGAACTGACCTCTCGGACAGGGACAACAGCCGGTGATTCTCATCGGAGGGAAGCCAGGCAGAGAGAGTCCTCTCCCCACACTCATCTCGACATCTTCGTGATCAGATCAGAGATTGCTGTTCGGTCCTTCTCGAGGAGAATTCGTGGGATTTCCTGCGTGTTGTGTACTGTACTAATCAGTGAGTACTGACTAGTCCTCGGCGAGAATTGGCGAGTTGCACGAATCGCTCTCCCCGCCCGCTTCATCTCTTCTTCGTGTCGGGAGCTGATTTGTGTCGTCGCGTGTTGCGGGGAGCCACAGCCGTTGTGGGCGCACGTCCGCGGAATCAATGGTCAGGGACACAGACACACCAACGCAACGCTGGCTTCTATCTGATATGTAATCGCGTCAACGGGTGCGTTTGGATGTAAAGTATTTTTACAGTTTCCTGAAAATGTTGTGATTTTCGAAAAAACTTTGGTATTAAAAGCTTTGAGGTGTTTGGATAAAATAAATACTATAGTTTCAGATACCAAGGTATTTGTCATACTGTGGGTTTTTTCAGTATCTAAAAAAGAGGTCGGGACCTCTTTTTTCTAAACCGAACTGAGAGAATTCGTTGCCTGCTCGTTTACGTCCAAAGATGATTAAATGTGATTGCCGCCTCTAATTCCTCTATCCATTGTCTTTTCAACAGAATACTCCTGATTATTAGACGTTTCAGGTTTGGTTATTAGTTTGCCTACGGAGACGACACGCATGTTACGTTCTTCAGGCGATCTTGCAAGCTTCTATCCGATCACTGGCTGCAAAATATACGAGTAACGCGGGATTCAAACAAACTTGCTCGTGGAGTATATCGATTGGTCGTTCGAGCACTCGTACGCAGTATAAATCCGAGGCATACGGTCGATTATCCAAAGACCAAGCAATCACGCGAGCACGACACTGAGATTTGTTAACGAGGTTCATCGATATAGCTACATCCCCGAGGCCTGACTATGGGTGCTCCTCCCCGTGACACCGCTACAATACCGCACCCGGTCGCCCTGGACGCCGGCACATGCCACCGGCTTTTCTTGTGTTCTATTATGTTGGCATAGGTTACATCGTGTGTCTACCCTCGCTATATAAGAGAGGGCTAGTATATAAGTGTCCTACTAGAACACGACTCCATATCCTATCTAAACACAATACAACTACAAGTCCAACTGTAACCTACCTTGTACATAATATTCGACACAACTCCAACAAACTCCGCCTTGGCGAATATTCTTCACCACCTTGAATTTGTCCATGCGTCAAACTTTCATGTACATTGGACT
Source organism: Triticum urartu (assembly GCF_003073215.2). Lineage (NCBI taxonomy): Eukaryota > Viridiplantae > Streptophyta > Magnoliopsida > Poales > Poaceae > Triticum > Triticum urartu. The sequence goes on from NC_053023.1 coordinate 621,077,102, forward strand.
TGAGGTTATCCCATGAGTACCGCTGCTACTCCAAGACTCCATATGACTCCACCTGTAACTTGTAGTCCCTTCTTTTCTTAATCATAGTCAACACTTGAGCAAAATTAAGTCCCACATTACTCTAGTTTGCACTCCCAACTTTCAGAGTATCCGTCCAACGCCATCACACACTGATCACTGACCTGCGTGAAAGTGAACAACTTATATATTGGGTGTCACGCATAAGAGTTATCTGAGCTCAACATCACCGCTCTTCCTTGACCATCTGTGTGACAGCTTGGATTTTGCGTTCTCTCTTTTTCCGGACTTGCCTTCTCTCTTTTCCGGACTTGGTTTTCACCGTGGTTTTTGCCCTGATTTGATTTGGGTTTTGAATCAATTCAAATGGACTTGTCACTTGGGCATATCCTTGACTTTCACCCAAGTGACCTATCTACCTTATTCTTCCAACAAATTCCCAAAATAATCAAATGAATATTGTGGGAGTCCTGGACTAGGGGGTCTCCGGACAGCCGGACTATCTCCATGGGCCGGACTGTTAGACTATGAAGATACAAGATTGAAGACTTCGTTTCGTGTCCGGATGGGACTCTACTTGGCGTGGAAGGCAAGCTAGGCAATACGGATATGTGTATATTCCCCTTTGTAACCGACCTTGTGTAACCCTAACCTCTCCGGTGTCTATATAAACCGGAGGGTTTTAGTCCGTAGGACAACATACAATCATACCATAGGCTAGCTTCTAGGGTTTAGCCTCTCCGATCTTGTGGTAGATCTACTCTTGTACTACCCATATCATCAATATTAATCAAGCAGGACGTAGGGTTTTACCTCCATCAAGAGGGCCCGAACCTGGGTAAAACATTGTGTCCCCTGCCTCCTGTTACCATCCGCCTTAGACGCACAGTTCGGGACCCCCTACCCGAGATCCGCCGGTTTTGACACCGACATTGGTGCTTTCATTGAGAGTTCCTCTATGTCGTCGCCGTTAGGCTTGATGGCTCCTACTATCATCGATAGTGATGCAGTCCAGGGTGAGACTTTTCTCCCCGGACAGATCTTCGTGTTCGGCGGCTTTGCACTGCGGGCCAATTCGCTTGGCCATCTGGAGCAGATTGAAAGTTACGCCCGTGGCCACCAGGTCAGGTTTGGAAGCTTAAACTACACGGCCGATATCCGTGGAGACTTGATCTTCGACGGATTCGAGCCTCTGCCTTGTGCGTCACGCGGTCACGATGAGTACGATTTAGCTCTACCATCGGACAGTGTTCAGGAGATCGCACAGGCAGCCGCTCTGACCCTCAATTCGGAGCTAGTTGCGTCGTCCATGGAAGGGTGGATGGACCCCGCCACGGAGGCCTTACCCTCAGCGGCGATCGAGCCAAACATCGACCTTACCTTGTACGAGAGCCATGTTGTTAAACTGCCGGATCCTTCTCCGGCCACGGACTCCGAGCCGTCTACGCCCGTTCCTATCGAATCCGATTGGGCGCCGATCATGGAGTTTACCTCCGCGGATATTTTTCAGCACTCGCCCTTTGGCGACATACTGAACTCATTAAGATCTCTCTCCTTGTTAGGAGGATCCTGGCCGAACTATGTCCGGCAGGACTGGGATGTGGACGACGAAGAAATTCGCGGCCCACCCACCACCCACTTAGTAGCCACTGTCGATGACTTAACCGACATGCTCGACTTCGACTCCGAAGACATCGACGGTATGGACGACGATGCGGGAGACGAAGAGGAACCACTGCCCACAGGGCACTGGACAACCACCTCATCATACGATATATACATGGTGGATACACCCAAAGAAGGCAATGGCGACGAGATAGCGGAGGATGACCCCTCCAAGAAGCAACCCAAGCGCCGACGTCAGAGGCGCCACTCTAAGTCCCACCAAAGCAAAAGTGGTAATACTGGCACATGAGATAATAACACTCCGGATAGTGCTGAAGACAACAACAATCCCCTCCAGCAAGATTTAGAGCAGGAGGATGGAGGAGCCAGCCCTCCTGAGCGAGCGGCAGATGGAGAGGCGGAGGATGATAATTACATGCCCCCCTCCGAAGACGAGGCAAGCCTCGGCGACGACGAATTCGCCGCTCCAGAGGATCCCGTCGAACAAGAGCGCTTTAAACACCGACTTATAGCCACGACAAATAGCCTTAAGAAAAAGCAGCAGCAACTTCAAGCTGATCAAGATCTGCTAGCTGACAGATGGACTGAAGTCCTCGCGGCCGTGGAATATAAACTCGAGCGCCCCTTCAAGAGTTACCCAAAATGCATGTTGCTACCCCGACTGGAGGAAGAAGCTATGACGCGGCTGATCGGCCACCTTGTGTCCGTGATAGAGAGGCATTCCAGCCAAAAACCCAGCCTGCACCCCGACGTCATTCAAATAAAAAGGCATGGGGAGACATGCCAGACCTGCGAGACATATTGGAGGACAAAGCAAAGCATGCTAGATCGATCTACGGATCACGAGGGCGCGCCACTATGCGAGACGATAAACGTCACGCCGGATACAGAAGTAAATCCGGCCGGGCCGAACACAGCGGGCAAGACCCATTCGAGCTGCCTCGCGATATAGCCCAATATAGAGGCGCCACACACCCCTTATGCTTCATAGACGAAGTAATGGATCATCAAATCCCAGAAGGTTTCAAACCTGTAAATATTGAATCATACGACGGCACAACAGATCCCGCGGTATGGATCGAGGATTTCCTCCTCCACATCCACATGGCCCGCGGTGATGACTTACATGCCATCAAATACCTCCCACTAAAGCTCAAGGGACCAGCGCGGCATTGGCTTAACAGCCTGCCAGCAGAGTCCATTAGCTATTGGGAAGATCTGGAAGCCGCATTCTTCAACAACTTTCAGGGCACTTATGTGCGGCCACCAGATGCCGATGACTTGAGCCACATAATTCAACAGCCAGAAGAATCGGCCAGGCAATTCTGGACTCGGTTCCTAACAAAGAAAAATCAAATCGTCGTCTGTCCGGATGCAGAGGCCCTAGCGGCTTTCAAACACAATATCCGTGACGAATGGCTAGCCCGACACCATGGTCAGGAAAAGCCGAAATCTATGACAGCCCTCACGACACTCATGACCCGCTTTTGTGCGGGAGAAGACAGCTGGCTGGCTCGCAGTAATAACATATCAAAGAACCATGGTACTTAGGATACCAAGGACGGCAATAGCAGGTCACGTCGCAACAAATATAAGCGCCGCATTAACAACGATAATACCGAGGATACGACAGTCAATGCCGGATTCAAAGGCTCTAAACCCGGTCAACGGAAAAAGCCATTCAAACAAAGTACGCCGTGTCCGTCTAGCTTGGACCGTATACTCGATTGCTCGTGTCAAATACACGACACCCCAGAAAAGCCAGCCAATCACACCAACAAGGATTGTTGGGTGTTCAAGCAGGCCGGCAAGTTAATTGCCGAAAACAAGGACAAGGGGCCACATAGCGATGACGAGGAGGAGCCCCGGCAGCCACACACCGGAGGACAAAAGAGGTTTCCCTCACAAGTGCGGGACGGTGAACATGATAGACGCAACCCACATCTCCAAGAGGGAGCGGAAGCGTGCGCTCAGAGACGTATATGCGTTGGAGCTAGTCGCCTCAAAGTTCAACCCATGGTCCTCCTATCCGATCACTTTCGATCGCAGGGACCATCCCACTAGTATCCGTCATGGCGGATTTGCCGCACTGGTTTTGGACCCAATCATTGACGGATTTCACCTCACTCGAGTCCTTATGGATGGCAGCAGCAGTCTAAACCTGCTTTATCAGGACACAGTGCGCAAAATGGGTATAGATCCCTCAAGGATCAAACCCACCAAAATGACCTTTAAAGGCGTCATTCCAGGCGTAGAGGCCCATTGCACAGGCTCAATTACACTAGAAGTGGTCTTCGGATCCCCGGATAACTTCTGAAGCGAAGAGTTAATCTTCGATATAGTCCCGTTCCGCAGTGGTTATCATGCACTGCTCGGGCGAACCGCATTTGAGAGATTCAATGCGGTACCGCATTATGCCTACCTTAAGCTCAAGATGCCAGGACCTCGCGGGGTTATTACAGTCAATGGAAACACATAGCGCTCTCTCCGAACGGAGGAGCACACCGCGACCCTCGCAGCAGAAGCGCAAAGCAGCCTCTCAAGGCAATCCACCAGTTCGGCGTCTCAAGACCCGGACACCTTCAAGCACGCTCGGAGCAATCGGCAACTAGACCGCCTGGAGTGATCTGAGCTCGCGTAGCAATGCACCCCCACCCCAGTACCAGCCGAACGGCGAAACTCGTGCCACGCGTACATCATTACGCATTAAAAATACCATGGGCACAGGTGGGGAGGGGGGCACAACTGCGGCACGCCCCAAGACGTGGCTTAAACCGCACTAGGGGCTTCCCGATTGGTTATTTTTTCTCTTTTTCAGGACCTTAATCTCTGGAAACCCTGTCCGGCAGCACTATTGCCGAACACATGATGCAGCAACCAAGGAGGCAGAAAGCTACGTCACACCACGGAATTCCCAGGTGGATTACAATAACGAGCGAAATATTTGATTTAATACTGTTCCTCAGCTTGCCCTTGGAAGGGACCTAGTCCTACTCTTTGCTTATCGCACCATCTATATCATTCTGCTTTAACGCAACTTTTTAAATAAACAACGCATAACATTACGACTATTATTGCATTCTTATTATATATATATGTTCATTAATGACACCTTGCAACCATACACTTTGGTACGGCCAATACACCAGGGGCTTACGTACCCCACAATATGGTGTGAAAAGTCCGAACACCTTCACAAGTGCGGCACCCTGAACTTATAGTATTATATGCATCAGCTCCGGATCATGTCTTTGGTCAAATGTTGGGTTTGCCCGACTCCTATGTTTTGGTACCTTACGTTTCGCTCTATCGGCTAAGGTAGCGCTAGGAGAACTACTGCGATTGTGCCCCGGTTCTGCTGGGCTAAAGCACCTCAGTAGAGAAAGCTAAAACTGACTGTCATGATAAGGCGAGAGACTGGTCGCTGTTCGGCGAGGTTTTCGAGTCCCTAAAGACTTATGCCGCTTAGAGCAAGGGGCTGGCCCTGTCCAGCTTAAAGGCGTGTATCGCGCCCCGAATTCGGCCTTCCAAATACCAGGGGCTTCGCCTAAATTTAAAATTATAGAATTCTATGGCTAAGTGAGAGTGATAAAGCATTATTAGTCCGGTTGCCTTGGTCGTTGTGCTGACCACCTTCCTCGAAGGACCCAAACATGGGAACAAGAGTGCTCAGGTTTATCCCGAACACCCCAGCACTCGTGGCATGGGGGCAGAAGCCGAGGACTAGCCATCTCTCAGATTGGATAAACAGCCAAACAGAAGGTAATATTTTAAATTCACACAAGCGTTGCATAGCGCAAATGAAACACATTTTCATCATACAGGATCACACGAGCAAGTTTACTCAAATATTACATCCTTTGAACATTCGTCCGCTACAAGACGGGCACCCTTCAAGACACCCTCATAATAAATCTAGGGGGTGTGATGCTCCTTGCCCTGCGGCGGCCCTTCCTTGATCAGCTTCACAACATCTAGCTTGGCCCACTGCACCTTCACACGGGTGAAAGCCCGGCGTGCACCTTCGATGCAGACGGACCACTTGACGACCTCCAGCTGTGGGCAGGCATCCACAAGCCGCCTCACGAGGCCGAAGTAGCTGTTCGGAAGGGCGTCGCCAGGCCACAGCCGGACTACAAGGCCCTTCATGGCCTGTTCGGCCGCCTTGTGCAGCTCGACCAGCTGCTTTAACTGGTCGCTCAAAGGCATCGGGTGTTCGGTCCCAGCATACTGAGACCAGAACAGCTTCTCCGTTGAGCTTCCCTCCTCGGCCTAGTAAAACTGTGCGACATCCGACACGCTGCGGGGCAAATCTGCGAATGCTCCTGGAGAGCTCCGAATTCGGGTAAGTAATTGGTAATTTACTTTCACATACTTGCTTTGCATATAGAATGCCTTACCCGCCGCTATCTTCCTCATCGCATCAATCTCCTGGAGGGCCTTTTGGGCTTCGGCCTTGGCACTTTTTGCGCTCTCGAGGGCCGCGGCAAGCTCAGACTCTCGCATCTTCGAGTCAAGCTCCAACGCCTCGTGCTTCGTCACGAGAGCCTGGAGCTCTTGCTGCACCTCGCCCACCCGAGCCTCTGGCTTTTCTTGCTCGGTGCACTCCTTGGCCGCTTTATCTTCGGCCTTGGACATCGCTTGCTTTAGGGTCGCCACTTCGGTCGTGGCCCCTGGCAAATTCACGATGATCCTGTCATTTTGCAATCGCACTCTTTTTATACATATCCACAGACTAGGTACTACCTACCTTTGTTCTCCTCGAGCTGCCTCTTGGCAAGGCCGAGCTCGTCCTGGGACCCTTTAAGGTCCTGTTTCAGTACGGCGACCTCCGCAGTCAGTACGACGGACGCCAGCAGCGAAGCCTGCATATGCATATTGACATACTCATATTAGACTCCTGCGATATTGTTTGATCCTCTGTTCGGCTTTTCTTTGTGAACACCGAACGGAGCATCAGGGGCTACTGTCTATGCGGTAATATTTTCCTATATTTTAAACACTTACCTCAAAGCCTGTTAGAAGGCTGGCACAGGCTTCAGTCAATCCGCTCTTGGCGGACTGAACCTTCTGGATCACCGCACTCATGATAGTACGGTGCTTCTCGTCGATGGAAGCGCCGCGAAGCACTTCTAGCAGATTGTCCGGCGCCTCTGGATGAACAGAGGTCATCAGTACAGGCGTCTCGCCCCTCTTAGAAGGAGGCCGCCTGCCCGAGTCCGGAACCGCTGGAGGTTCCAGCGCGGTGTTCGGCTGAGGGCCGAACTCGGAGCTCTCAGGGGCCTTGTCCCCTCGGCTCCCGGAGTCCAGGAGGCCGCCTTGAGGCACCTCCGGGACTGTCTCCCCTCGACCCGGTGCCTCGTGAGACAGCACCTCGCCGTCGTCCGCAAGAGGAGGGGAGGTGGCGGTCGGGACTGGATCGCTATCCATATCCGACGAGCATAGGGAGCCGTCCGATGATACATCGATACGGGCTCGGGGCGGCCTGCATAATCATATTTCGGCGTTAGGTGAAGTAGTGCGACAAAGGAATACTATGAGTTACTCTGGTATCTGAATACTTACGACTTCCTAGGGGCTTGGCCCTGGGCAGTCACTCGTCTTCGCCATCGGCGGCGGTGGTAGAACTGTCCGTAAGGAGAGTCCTCCCCTTCTTGGACCCTTCGCCCTCCCCAGTTGGGGCGGCCTTCCTTTTCTTGTCTCCCCCGTCTGGAGGGGGGCATCTTCTTTTGCTTCCTCGTCTTCGGGGAGGATTGAGCCGTAGAGTCCTCGGACGGTGAGTCTGATGACGCCTGGCGTCGGGAACTCTTTCGGGTTCCCTTGGCCTTCTTGGTCTTCTCCGACACCGTATAAGGAGCCGGAGTCAGCATCTTCGTCAGAAGAGCGCCCGCAGTGTCTTCGGGCAAAGGGGCCGGACAGTTAATCTGCCCTGACGTCTCCACCCAGTCCTGTCAAAGGCATGGAGATTAGACCCCGCACATGATTAAGCTAGGGGAAATAAACATCCTACGGGACGTATTGAACTCACCGAAGGCGCTAGGCGCTTTGCGCTTAGCCCGCGGTCCTCGGCGAGAGAAGGAGGGACCTCGGCGCCCTTGAACAGCACCTTCCGGACGTCCTTGTGCGTCGTATCGAAGAGCTCGCTCAGAGTCTGGTGCTGGGCCGGGTCGAACTCCCACAAGTTAAAATCCCGTTGTTGACACGGGAGGATCCGACGGATGAGCATAACCTGGACTATGTTGACAAGCTTGAGCTTCTTTCTTGCCATACTCCAGATACATTTCTGGAGTCCATCCAGCCCCAACGATGAACCCCACGACGAGCCCTTCTCTTTCCAAGAAGTGAGCCGTGTAGGGAATCTGGATCGAAACACGGGGGTTGCCGCCCATTTAGCGTCGCGCGGCTCGGTGATGTAGAACCACACCGATTGCCACCCCTTTATGGTCTCCACAAAGGAGCCTTCAAGCCATATAATGTTGGGCATCTTGCCCACCATGGCTCCGCCACATTCTGCTTGTTGGCCTCCCACCACCTTCGGCTTGATAAGAAGGTCTTTAACCACAGGCCGAAGTGGGGCCGGATGCGGAGGAAAGCCTCACACACGACGATGAACGCCGAAATGTTGAGGACAAAATTCGGGGCCAGGTCATGAAAGTCCAGCCCGTAGTAGAACATGAGACCACAGACGAATGGATGGAGGGGAAACCCCAGTCCGCGGAGGAAGTGGTGGAGGAAAACTACCCTCTTGTGAGGTTCCGGGGTAGGGACGATCTGCCCCGCAGCGGGCAGCCGATGCACGATATTCGCGGCTAAGTATCCGTCTCGGCGCAACTTCTTGATATGTCCCTCCGTAACAGAGGAAGCCATCCATTTGCCTCCCGCTCCAGACATGTTTGGAGAAGGTTGAGGGAAGGGATGTGGACTTGGGCGCTGGAGCTCGAGTGTGCGAAGGTGGATGAGCAAAGGAAGAAGAAGGCGTGGAAGAAAAGGTAAATCCTTATCCCTTTATATGGGCGGACGAAACTAAGCGTCCCCACTAGCCTGGTAAAACTCGCTTATCCTCCAAGCACCGTAATCGATGGCGCGGTTGGGTTACCCACACCCGTATTGATGAGAATCCCGTGATAAGGGGACACGATCTCTACTTTGACAAGACGTGTCAAAAAACTGCCTCGCATTATGTGCGGGGCTAGCTAAAGGAAACGGTCCGAATAATCACCGGGCCGTGACATAATGTCGTTGCCAAAACAAGTCATCAAATTGGATTTGTGGAAATATTATTCTCTCCACGGTGGTATGTGGAATTTATTTTGCAGGGTCGGACACTATCCTTATATTCAAATTCTTCCGTGGTATATTCGGAGGAGGAACCCGCCTTGCAATGCCGAAGACAATACTGCGCGTTGGACTCATCGTCATTGAAAGCCTGGTTCAGGGGTTATTGTGGGAGTCCTGGATTAGGGGGTCTCTGGACAGCCGGACTATCTCCATGGGCCGGACTATTAGACTGAAGATACAAGATTGAAGACTTCGTCTCGTGTCCGGATGGGACTCTACTTGGCGTGGAAGGCAAGCTAGGCAATACGGATATGTGTATCTTCCCCTTTGTAACCGACCTTGTGTAACCCTAACCTCTCCGGTGTCTATATAAACCGGAGGGTTTTAGTCCGTAGGACAACATACAATCATACCATAGGCTAGCTTCTAGGGTTTAGCCTCTCCGATCTCGTGGTAGATCTACTCTTGTACTACCCATATCATCAATATTAATCAAGCAGGACGTAGGGTTTTACCTCCATCAAGAGGGCCCGAACCTGGGTAAAACATTGTGTCCCCTGCCTCCTGTTACCATCCGCCTTAGACGCACAGTTCGGGACCCCCTACCCGAGATCCGCTGGTTTTGACACCGACAAATATTTTTCTTAAAAGAAAAATATTCATTTTTCTCTTTGAAATTCAATTTAGAAACTTGTGCTCCAAAGCAACCCCAATTTTTCTTGTTCAGAAAAATCTGAAATAATTCCTGCATATTCTTAGAACCTTGGCACACCTTCCCATGCAAAAAATATTGCATCACTTTTTGTAATATTTTTGCTATGGAAAATCATTTCTCTTCTGACCTAAAATCCTAGTTTGTACATCAAGTACCTTTTTCCTCAAGTTTTTGTCCTTGATCTTTCTTGAGATTAAGCACCCTCCTAAGAAACCCTAAACCCCAGGAGATCAGCCCTAATGGCCTTCTAGAAGGTGGCCAAACTTGGCGACCAAGTTTCTAGTCAGAAACTTGCCAGCTTAGTTGAGTCCAATCTGGTCGGCCTGGGTATGAACCATCACCTCCCCTAGACCTAACACTGCACGGTCGAGCACGTAGACACGGTTTGGCCGCTCCTGGGCGTCGTTTGACCATGCCAGCTTGGTGACCGCGCGAGGACACGACGCCTGGCAGCGTCTCGACGCGCTCTGGCTGACGTCTTCTCCTCTGTTTTGCACGTGCTCGTTCCAGCGCTCGCCAAACCATGCAAACTCTGGCCGACGTTTTCTATACTGCTTTCTTATTCTTTTTTTTACGATTTCTGTGTAAAAATGGTTAATTTTAAAAAATTATTAACAATTTTTTTCATTTTCATGCACATTTTTGAATGATACTATGTTTTATATGTCATGAAATGTTTTTAAAAAATTGTGCAATTTTATTTACATCTCATGAACACTTAAAAAATTGTCATAGCATGTTTTAAATGTGTCAAAAACACAATATCATGAGTATTTTTTTGGAATGGTGCAATTTTTTTTCATATATCATGAACATTTTTATAAAATAGGGCAAACAAAATTTGACATTTATGAACATTTTTAAATGGTATCATCATTTGTAAAAACGTATGGACATTTGCCCTTTAAAATGTCATGATTATGTTTCATAAAGGTATCAACATGTTTGAAAATATCATGAAATTTATTAAAAATGCACTCACAGTTTCAAGTTTTGATAAACATTTATCTAAATGGTGAAACCTTTTAAAAATGCATGAACAATTTATTAAACACATGAAGACTTTCTTAAGCTAATAGAATAAAATTTTAAATTATATGAAAAATATTGATGTTTTAAAGCAAAATGCTGAAATTTTAAATTATATCAAATTATTGGCGTTTTTACGCAAAATACATTAATATTTATAAATAGCAAATTAAAGAATAAAAACAAAAGTTGGGAAAAAAGTAAAATCATCTACTTTTTCTGTGGTAGGAAAATTATGTATGGCACTTCCGCGCCAGGGAGTGACGACTGTGAAGGGGTAACTGTTGCTCTCATATATAAAAAGACGCGCCCTTGAAACCAATCTTTATGTTAATAATGGGCCAAGCCTGGGGAAAGCTATGGGCTCTTGTGAAGTCTGGGCTCATAGCCTCATAGGGTCCTAATTCGGCATTTTGTCCAAAAAAAAATTAATTCGGCATTTTACCGATCATTGTTTCTTTTATGATTTTCTGAGTTTCCCTCCATCAGCACGGAGAATCACAGTTGAGACAAGTCCTGTTCTCCCATGAGTTGGCGACCTGGCTAGATCACCCACCATGAGAAGACATCACATCTCTGTTGCTTGATTTCTGCTATGCACTAGGACGAGCAATCACATCAAATCGGCCGGTGCCTTTGGTCCAAGCTGAAGTACAATATTAGGCCTCTGAAAACCCAGTGCAGTACAACATTTGTACTACTGCTTCCGTCTTGTGCAATTGCGCGCTCAACCGAAAGCTAGCCTCATGGGCGCCTAACACCACCACCAAATGATATAGTGCTAGAGAAGAAAAAATAGAATACTGGAATGAATGGAGGTTGGAGGAGCACGATACAGGGGTACGTAGATGAGGGCCCAGACCAGCTAGCTAGGCTCGATGTCGGTGTCAAAACCGGCGGATCTCGGGTAGGGGGTCCCGAACTGTGCGTCTAGGCCGGATGGTAACAGGAGGCAAGGGACACGACGTTTTACCCAGGTTCGGGCCCTCTCGATGGAGGTAAAACCCTACGTCCCGCTTGATTAATATTGATGATATGGGTAGTACAAGAGTAGATCTACCACGAGATCAGAGAGGCTAAACCCTAGAAGCTAGCCTATGGTATAATTGTTGTTGTCCTACGGACTAAAATCCTCCGGTTTATAGAGACACCGGAGAGGGTTAGGGTTACACAAAGTCGGTTACAATGGTAGGAGATCTACATATCCGTATCGCCAAGCTTTCCTTCCACGCCAAGGAAAGTCCCTTCCGGACACGGGACGAAGTCTTCAATCTTGTATCTTCATAGTCCAGGAGTCCGGCTGAAGGTATAGTCCGGCCATCCGGACACCCCCTAATCCAGGACTCCCTTAGTAGCCCCTGAATCAGGCTTCAATGACGACGAGTCCGGCGCGCAGATTGTCTTCGGCATTACAAGGCGGGTTCCTCCTCCAAGTACTTCATAGAAGATTTTGAACACAAAGATAGTGTCCGGCTCTGCAAAATAAGTTTCCACATATTGCCATAGAGAGGATAATATTTACACAAATCTAATCTGCTGACGTATTCCGTAGTGTGACATCACACCACGGCCAAGCTTTTATTCGAACCGTTTTACTGTCCCATCTCAGCGTGTTATGCGAGGCGGTTTCCTTGGCACGTCTTGTTAAAGCAGAGATCGTGTCCCCTTATTCCGGAATCCTCATCAATACGGGCGTGGGTAACCCAACCACGCCATTGATTACGGCGCTTGGGAGATAAGCGAGTTTTACCAGGCTGGTGGGGACACATAGTCGCGTCCACCCATATAAGGGGATAAGGATCCACCTTTTCACCTACGCCTTCTTCCTCCTTTGCCTATCCATTTTCGCACACTCGAGCTCCAGCGCCCAAATCCGCACTCCCTATCTTAACCTTCTCCAGCCATGTCCGGAGCGGGAGGCAAGTGGATGGTCTCTTCTGTCACGGAGGGACACATCAAAAAACCGAGGAAGGCCGGATACTTGTCTAACAACATCGCGTACCGGCTTCCCGAAAAGGGGCAGCTCCTCCCCACCCCAAGGCCCCATGAGAGGGTAGTGTTCCTTCCCCACTTCCTCTGCGGACTGGGCTTTCCGATCCACCCATTTGTCCGGGGACTCATGTTCTACTACGGCCTGGATTTCCATGATCTGGCCCCGAACTTCATCCTCAACATCTCGGTGTTTATCGTCGTGTGCGAGGCTTTCCTCTGCATCCGCCCCCATTTTGGCCTATGGCTCAAGACTTTCAATGTCAAGCCGAAGGTGGTGCGCGGCAACCAGGCGGAGTGCGGAGGCGCCATGGTGGGCAAGATGCCCAACGTCTTATGGCTTGAGGGCTCCTTTGTGGAGACCCTGAAGGGGTGGCAATCGGGGTGGTTTTACATCACCGAGCCGTGCGACCCTAAGTGGGTCACAGCCCCCGAGTTCTGGTCCGGACCCCCAACGCGGCTCACGTCCTGGAAAGAGACGGGCCTGTCGTGGGGCAACAAAGGAGAGGTAACTGGACTGCAAACATGCATCCAAACCCTGGTGGACAAGCAGCTCAAGCTCGTCAACGTAGTCCAGGTTATGCTCATCCGCCTGATCCTCCCGTGTCAACAACGGGCCTTCAATCTGTGGGAGTTCAACCCGGCGCAGCACCGAACTCTGAGCAGGCTCTTCGACACTACGTACGAAGATGCCTGGAAGGTGCTTTTCAAGGGCGCCGAGGCTCCCGCATCCGCCACCGAGGATCGCGGATTCAGCGCGCAGCGTCACGCTAGCGCGGTAAGTTGTTTGTACCTTTTTACAGGGTATTGGTTTTCCACAGTTTAACTCAATGTGGGATCTAAGCTCCCTTCCCTTTGACAGAGTTGGAAGGCGAAGTCCGGACAGATCAACTGTCCGGCTTCCTTGCCCGAAGACCCAGCTAATGCCCGCTTGGCGAAGCTGCTGGTTCCGGCACCCTATGTGGTGCCGGAGAAGAAGGCCGTGAAAAAGGCCACGGGGGCTCGAAAGAGTGCCCCACGCCAGGAGGTGTCGGACCCATCATCCGACGGTTCCGAGGCGCATTCCTCCTGTGAAGACAAGGAGGAAGAAGAAGAGACCTCTCCCCCTCCAGCGGGAGGAGAGAAGAAAAGGAAGGCCGCCCTCTCTGGGGAGGCCGGAGGGTCCAAGAAGGGGAAAACCCTTCCTCCGGACTATTCCACCGACGCCGACGACGGCGGAGAGGAGTGGCCGCCCAGGGCCAAGCCCCTGGCAAAATCGTAAGTATCCGGATACCAGAGTAATTCATAGTTTTCGTTTATTGCACAGCTTTCCCTTATGTCGAATATGTTTATGCAGCCCACCCAAAGACCGGCTCGACGCGTCGTCGAGCGGCTCACTGGACTCGTCGGATGTGAACTCGCTTCCGACGGCTTCCTTCCCCCGCCCTACGGACGACACCGAAGTGTTGTCCCAACAGGTTCCAAGCCGGGAGGAGGTGGTCCTGGAGGCGCCGCAAGGCGACCTCCCGGACTCCAGGAGTAAAGGGGATGAAACCCCCCAGGGCTCCAAGTCCGGCTCTAGGCCGGACACCGCTCCGGAACCTTCAAAGGTTCCAGAGTCCAGCGGGGGACCTCCTTCCAAGAGGAGCAAGCCCACCGTGCCGGTGACCCCCGTCCAACCGGAGGCGCTGGACAATCTGTTGGAGGCGCTCCAAGGCGCCTCCATCGATGAGGAGCACAGCACCATTATGAGTGCGGTGGTCCAGAAGGATCAGTCCGCCAAGAGCGGACTGACTGAAGCTTGTACTAGCCTTTTAACAGGCTTTGAGGTAAGTAAAGAATGTGTAAATAATATTACCGCATAGACAGTAGCCCCTGATGCTCTGTTTGGCGTTCGGGAAGAAAAGCCGAATAGAGGATCAAATAAAATTCGCAGGAGTCCAACAAAAAGGAGTCAATATGCGTATGCAGGCTTCTCTGCTTGCGTCCGCCGCACTGACTGCGGAAGTGGACACACTAAAGCAGAACCTCGAGCGGTCCGAGCAAGAGCTCGGACGTGCCAAGAAGTAGCTCGAGGACAATGAAGGTAATAAATACCTTGTTTAAATATATATATATATATATAAAGGTGCAATTGCAAAAAATGACAGGATTATCGTGGCTATTGTAGGGGCCATGTCTGAGGTGGCGACCCTTAAGCAAGCACTGGTCGAGGCCGAGAAGAGGGCGGCCACGGAGCACACCGAGTGGGAGAAGTATGAGGCCGAGGTTGGCAAGGTACAGCAAGAGCTCCAGGCTCTCATGGAAAAACATGAGAGTTTGGCGCTTGACTCAAAGACGCGAGCGTCCGGGCTCGCGGTGGCTATTGAAAATGCCAAGTCTGCCAAGGCCGAATCCCAGAAGACCCTCCAGGAGTTGGATGAGGTGAAGAAGATAGCGGCGGGTAAGGCATTCTTTATGCAAAGCAAACACATAAACGTGAGTTACTTGTTACTTACCCGAATCCGGAGCTCTCCAGGAGCGTTCGCAGATCTTCCCCGGAGTGTGTCTGATGCCGCCGCATTCTATCGAGCCAAGGAGGGCAGCTCGATAGAGAAGGTGTTCTGGTCTCAGTATGCTGAGGCCGGACACCCCGTGCCCCTGAGCGACCAGCTGAAGCAACTGGTCGAGCTCCACAAGGCGGCCGAACAGGCCATGAAGGGCCTCATAGTTCGGCTGTGGCCTGGAGGGGCTCTGCCTGGGAGCTATTTCGGGCTGGTGCGGCGGCTGGTGGAGGCCTGTCCAAGGCTCGAAGTCATCAAGCGCTCCGTCTGCATTGAAGGTGCCCGTAGGGCCCTTGCCCGTGCTAAGGTGCACCGGGGCAAGCTAGATGCTGAGAAGCTTGTGAAGGACGGGCCACCACCGGGGAAAGTGCATCGCAAGCCCGAGAATTATTATAAGGATGTTCTGAAGGGTGCCTGACTTGTGGCGGATGAATGTTCTAGGGATGTAATTTTTGAGTGAAACTTGCTCGTTTTGTCCCGTGCGCTGAAAACTTGTTCATATGCACTAAGCAATGCTGTTGGAATTTAAAATATTACCTTCTGTGCGGCCGTTTATCAATTCTGAGAGATGGCAAGTCGTCGGCTTCTGCCCCCGTGCCGCTAGTGCTGGGGTGTTCAGGGATAAACCTGAGCGCTCTTTTTCCCATGTTTGGGTCCTTCGAGGGAGGCGCTCAGCCCAACGAACAAGGCAATCGAACTATAATGCGTGAACACTCTCACTTAGCCATAGAATTCTGCAATTTTAAATTTCGGCGAAGCCCCTGGTATTCGGAAGACCGAGTTCGGGGCGCTATCCACGCCTTGGCCAGACAGAGCCGGCTCCTCGCTCTAAGCGGCATAAGTCTTTAGGGACTCGAAAAACCTCTCGAACAGCGACCAGCTCTCGCTTCATCATGACAGTCAGTTTTAGCTTTCTCCACTGAGGTGCTCGACCCAGCTCAACTGGGGCACAATCGTAGTGGTTCTCCTAGTGCTACCTTAGCCGATATAGCGGAACGTAAGGCACCAAAACATAGGAGCCGGGCAAACCCAACTATTGACCCAAGACATGATTCGGAGCCGATGCATATAATGCTATAAGTTCGGGGTGCCGCACTTGTTAAAGTGTTCGGACTTCTCACACCATATTGAGGGGTACTAAAGCCCCTGGCGTATTTTGGTCGTACCAAAGTGTACGGATGCAACATGTCGTTAAGGAACATATATTAAAAAAGAGTAATGCAAAAATAGACAAAAGCTGTGCATTGTTTATTAAAGAGGGCTGCGATCAAAGCAGAACAATACAAATAATGCGATAAGAAAAATGTTGGACTATGTAACATGTCCGTTCCAGGGGCAAGCTGCGGAATAGTATGCGAAACAGGTATACTACTCGTGATAGAGACCACCTGGGAGTTCCGTAATGCGGCGTGGCTTGTCTGCTTTCCCTGGTTCTTGCATCGTTTGTGCGGCAATTGAACTGCCGAACAGGCCTTCCGAAGAGTGGAGTCCTGAAAGTAAGAGAAAATTAAAAAATCGGCAGCCCCTGGTGCGGTTTAAGCCATGTTTCAGGCGTGCCGTGATGGCGCCCCTCCCCCTGTACCCATGGTATTTCTGGAGCGTAGTTATGTACGCGAAGTACTGGTATCGCATTTTTGCGAGGGCTGGGGTTGGGGCCGCATTGCTACGCCTGCTCGGGTCATGCCAGGCGGTCTTGTTGTAGGTTACTCCGGGCGCGCTTGGGTTGGGGAACGTTGCAGAAAACAAAAATTTTCCTACGGTTTCACCAAGATCCATCTATGAGTTCATCTAGAAACGAGTGATCGGATTGCATCTACATACCTTTGTAGATCACGCGCGGAAGCATTCAAAGAACGGGGATGAGGAAGTCGTACTCGACGTGATCCAAATCACCGGAGATCCTAGCGCCGAACGGACGGCACCTCCGTGTTCAACACACGTACGGTCAGCGTGATGTCTCCTCCTTCTTGATCCAGCAAGGGGGGAGGAGAGGTTGATGAAGATCCAGCAGCACGACGGTGTGGTGGTGGATGCAGCAGTCACTTCAGCAGGGCTTCGCCGTTCTTCTGCGAGAGGGAGAGGTGTAGCAGGGGAGAGGGAGGCGCCAAGAGTCAAGGGTGCGGCTGCCCCTCCCTCCCCCCTTTATATAGGCTCCCCAAGGGGGGGCGCCGGCCCTAGGAGATGGGAACTCCTAGGGGGGGCGGCGGCCAAGGGTGGAGTGGCCCCCAAGGCAAGTGGGGGGCCCCCCCACCCTAGGGTTTCCAACCCTAGGCACAGGGGGTAGGCCAAGGGGGGCGCACCAGCCCACTATGGGATGGTTCCCCTCCCCACTTCAGCCCATGGGGCCCTCCGGGATGGGTGGTCCCACCCGGTGGACCCCCGGGACCCATCCGGTGGTCCCGGTACAATACCGGTGACCCCCGAAACTCTCCAGATGGCCGAAACTTCACTTCCTATATATAATTCTTCACCTTCGGACCATTCCGGAACTCCTCGTGACATCCGGGATCTCATCCGGGACTCCGAACAACTTTCGGGTTACTGCATATTCATATCTCTACAACCCTAGCGTCACCGAACCTTAAGTGTGTAGACCCTACGGGTTCGGGAGACATGTAGACATGACCGAGATGGCTCTCCGATCAATAACCAACAGCGGGATCTGGATACCCATGTTGGCTCCCACATGCTCCTCGATGATCTCATCGGATGAACCACGATGTCGAGGATTCAAGCAACCCCGTATACAATTCCCTTTGTCAATCGGTACGTTACTTGCCCGAGATTCGATCATCGGTATCCCAATACCTCGTTCAATCTCGTTACTGGCAAGTCACTTTACTCGTACCATAATGCATGATCCTATGACCAGACACTTGGTCACTTTGAGCTCATTATGATGATGCATTACCGAGTGGGCCCAGAGATACCTCTCCGTCATACGGAGTGACAAATCCCAGTCTTGATCCGTGTCAACCCAGCAGACACTTTCGAAGATACCCGTAGTATACCTTTATAGTCACCCAGTTACGTTGTGACGTTTGGTACACCCAAAGCACTCCTACGGTATCCGGGAGTTACATGATCTCATGGTCTAAGGAAAAGATACTTGACATTGGAAAAACTCTAGCAAACGAACTATACGATCTTGTGCTATGTTTAGGATTGGGTCTTGTCCATCACATCATTCTCCTAATGATGTGATCACGTTATCAATGACATCCAATGTCCATAGTCAGGAAACCATGACTATCTGTTGATCAACGAGCTAGTCAACTAGAGGCTTACTAGGGACATGTTGGTGTCTATGTATTCACACATGCATTACGATTTCCGGATAACACAATTATAGCATGAATAAAAGACAATTATCATGAACAAGGAAATATAATAATAATCCTTTTATTATTGCCTCTAGGGCATATTTCCAACAGTCTCCCACTTGCACTAGAGTCAATAATCTAGTTACATTGTGATGAATCGAACACCCATGGAATTCTGGTGTTGATCATGTTTTTCTCTAGGGAGAGGTTTAGTCAACGGATCTACTACATTCAGGTCCATATGTACTTTACAAATATCTATGTCTCCATCTTGAACATTTTCACGAATGGAGTTGAAGCGACGCTTGATGTGCCTGGTCTTCTTGTGAAACCTGGGCTCCTTGGCAAGTGCAATAGCTCCAGTGTTGTCACAGAAGAGTTTGATCGGCCCCGACGCATTGGGTATGATTCCTAGGTCGGTGATGAACTCCTTCACCCAAATTGCTTCATGCGCTGCCTCCGAGGCTGCCATGTACTCCGCTTCACATGTAGATCCCGCCACGACGCTCTGCTTGCAACTGCACCAGCTTACTGCCCCACCATTCAAAATATACACGTATCCGGTTTGTGACTTAGAGTCATCCAGATCTGTGTCGAAGCTAGCGTCGACGTAACCCTTTACGACGAGCTCTTCGTCACCTCCATAAACGAGAAACATTTCCTTAGTCCTTTTCAGGTACTTCAAGATATTCTTGACCGCTATCCAGTGTTCCTTCCCGGGATTACTTTGGTACCTACCTACCAAACTTACGGCAAGGTTTACATCAGGTCTGGTACACAACATGGCATACATAATAGACCCTATGGCTGAGGCATAGGGGATGACACTCATCTCTTCTATATCTTTTGCCGTGGTCGGACATTGAGCTGAGCTCAATTTCATACCTTGCAACACAGGCAAGAACCCCTTCTTAGACTGATCCATATTGAACTTCTTCAATATCTTATCAAGGTATGTGCTTTGTGAAAGACCTATGAGGCGTCTTGATCTATCTCTATAGATCTTGATGCCTAATATATAAGCAGCTTCTCCAAGGTCCTTCATTGAAAAACTCTTATTCAAGTAGGCCTTAATGCTGTCCAAAAGCTCTATATCATTTCCCATCAAAAGTATATCATCTACATATAATATGAGAAATGCTACAGAGCTCCCACTCACTTTCTTGTAAACGCAGGCTTCTCCATAAGTCTGCATAAACCCAAACGCTTTGATCATCTCATCAAAGCGAATGTTCCAACT
Organism: Triticum urartu; assembly: GCF_003073215.2. NCBI lineage: Eukaryota > Viridiplantae > Streptophyta > Magnoliopsida > Poales > Poaceae > Triticum > Triticum urartu. Next base: position 621,096,842 of record NC_053023.1, read on the forward strand.
CCGAGATGCTTGCACCAGCCCATAAATCGAGCGTTGGAGCTTGCACACCTTGTTAGCATTCTTAGGATCGACAAAACCTTCCGGCTGCATCATATACAATTCTTCCTTAAGGAAACCATTAAGGAATGCCGTTTTGATGTCCATTTGCCATATCTCATAATAATAGAATGCGGCAATTGCTAACATGATTCGGACGGACTTCAGCTTCGCTATAGGTGAGAAAGTCTCATCGTAGTCAACCCCTTGAACTTGTCGATAACCCTTAGCGACAAGCTGAGCTTTGTAGATGGTCACATTACCATCCGCGTCTGTCTTCCTCTTAAAGATCCATTTATTTTCTATGGCTCGCCGTTCAACGGGCAAGTCAGTCAAAGTCCATACTTCATTTTCATACATGGATCCTATCTCGGATTTCATGGCTTCCAGCCATTTGTCAGAATCCGGGCCCGCCATCGCTTCTTCATAGTTCAAAGGTTCACCATTGTCTAACAATATGATTTCCAAGACAGGGTTGCCGTACCACTCTGGTGCGGAACGTGTCCTTGTGGACCTTCGAATTTCAGTAGGAGCTTGATCAGAAGTTTCATGATCATCATCATTAACTTCCTCTCTAGTCGGTGCAGGCACCTCAGGAACATTTTCTTGAGTTGCGCCACTTTCCGGTTCAAGAAGTAATACTTCATCAAGTTCTACTTTCCTCCCACTTACTTCTTTCGAGAGAAACTCCTTCTCTAGAAAGGATCCATTCTTGGCAACAAAGATCTTGCCTTCGGATCTGAGGTAGAAGGTATACCCAATAGTTTCTTTAGGGTATCCTATGAAGACGCATTTTTCCGACTTGGATTCGAGCTTTTCAGGTTGAAGTTTCTTGACATAAGCATCGCATCCCCAAACTTTTAGAAACGACAGCTTAGGTTTCTTCCCAAACCATAATTCATACGGTGTCGTCTCAACGGATTTCGACAGAGCCCTATTTAAAGTGAATGCGGCAGTCTCTAAAGCATAGCCCCAAAATGATAGTGGTAAATCGGTAAGAGACATCATAGATCGCACCATATCTAATAGAGTGCGATTACGACGTTCGGACACACCATTACGCTGAGGTGTTCCAGGCGGCGTGAGTTGTGAAACTATTCCACTTTTTCTTAAGTGTGTGCCAAATTTGTGACTCAAGTATTCTCCTCCACGATTTGATCGCAAGAACTTGATTTTCCTGTCACGTTGATTCTCAACCTCACTCTGAAATTCCTTGAACCTTTCAAAGGTCTCAGACTTGTGTTTCATTAAGTAGACATACCCATATCTACTCAAGTCATCAGTGAGGGTGAGAACATAACGATAACCATCGCGAGCCTCAACACTCATTGGACCGCACACATCAGTATGTATGATTTCCTATAAGTTGGTTGCTCGCTCCATTGTTCCTGAGAACAGAGTCTTGGTCATTTTACCCATGAGGCATGGTTTGCACGTGTCAAATGATTCGTAATCAAGAGACTCTAAAAGTCCATCTGCATGGAGCTTCTTCATGCGTTTGTCACCTATGTGACCAAGGCGGCAGTGCCACAAGTATGTGGGACTATCATTATCAACCTTACATCTTTTGGTACTCACACTATGAATATGTGTAGCATTACGCTCGAGATTCATTAAGAATAAACCATTCACCATCGGAGCATGACCATAAAACATATCTCTCATATAAATAGAACAACCATTATTCTCGGATTTAAATGAGTAGCCATCTCGTATTAAACGAGATCCTGATACAATGTTCATGCTCAAACTTGGCACTAAATAACAATTATTGAGGTTCAAAACTAATCCCGTAGGTAAATGTAGAGGTAGCGTGCCGACGGCGATCACATCGACCTTGGAACCATTCCCGACGCGCATCGTCACCTCGTCCTTTGCCAGTCTCCGCTTATTCCGCAGCTCCTGCTTTGAGTTACAAATGTGAGCAACTGCACCGGTATCAAATACCCAGGAGCTACTACGAGTACTGGTAAGGTACACATCAATTACATGTATATCACATATACCTTTCGTTTTGCTGGCCTTCTTGTCCGCTAACTATTTGGGGTAGTTCCGCTTCCAGTGACCACTTTCCTTGCAATAAAAGCACTCAGTCTCGGGCTTGGGTCCATTCTTTGGCTTCTTCCCGGCAGCTTGCTTGCCGGGCGCGGCAACTCCCTTGCCGTCCTTCTTGAAGTTCTTCTTACCCTTGCCTTTCTTGAACTTAGTGGTTTTATTCACCATCAACACTTGATGTTCCTTTTTGACTTCTACTTCTGCTGATTTCAGCATTGCAAATACTTCAGGAATGGTCTGTTCCATCCCTTGAATATTGAAGTTCATCACAAAGCTCTTGTAGCTCGGTGGAAGCGACTGAAGGATTCTATCAATGACCGCGTCATCCGGGAGATTAACTCCCAGCTGAGTCAAGCGGTTATGTAACCCTGACATAGTGAGTATGTGCTCACTGACAGAACTATTTTCCTTCATCTTACAGCTGAAGAACTTGTCGGAGACTTCATATCTCTCGACCCGGGCATGAGCTTGAAAAACCATTTTCAGCTCTTCGAACATCTCATATGCTCCGTGTCTCTCAAAATGCTTTTGGAGCCCCGGTTCTAAGCTGTAAAGCATGCCGCACTGAACGAGGGAGTAATCATCAGCACGTGTCTGCCAAGCGTTCATAACGTCTTGTTCCGCAGGGAGAACAGGTGCGTCACCTAGCGGTGCTTCTAGGACATAATCTTTCTTTGCAGCTATGAGGATGATCCTCAGGTTCCGGACCCAGTCCGTATAATTGCTGCCATCGTCTTTCAGCTTGGTTTTCTCTAGGAACGCGTTGAAGTTGAGGACAACGTTGGCCATTTGATCTACAAGACATATTGTAAATATTTTAGACTAAGTTCATAATAATCAAGTTCATCTATTTAATGAACTCCCACTCAGATAGACATCCCTCCAGTCATCTAAGTATAACATGATCCGAGTTAACTAGGCCGTGTCCGATCATCACGTGAGACAGACTAGTCAACATCGGTGAACATCTTCATGTTGATCGTATCTTCTATACGACTCATGCTCGACCTTTCGGTCTTCTGTGTTCCGAGGCCATGTCTGTACATGCTAGGCTCGTCAAGTCAACCTAAGTGTTTGCATGTGTAAATCTGTCTTACACCCGTTGTATGTGAACGTTGGAATCTATCACACCCGATCATCACGTGGTGCTTCGAAACAACGAACTGTCGCAACGGCGCACAGTTAGGGGGAACACTTTCTTGAAATTATTATGAGGGATCATCTTATTTACTACCATCGTTCTAAGTAAACAAGATGCAAAAACATGATAAACATCACATGAAATCAAATAATAATAGTGACATGATATGGCCAATATCACATAGCTCCTTTGATCTCCATCTTGGGGCTCCATGATCATCTTGTCACCGGCATGACACCATGATCTCCATCATCATGATCTCCATCATCGTGTCTCCATGAAGTTGCTCGCCAACTATTACTTCTACTACTATGGCTAACACGTTTTAGCAATAAAGTAAAGTAATTTACATGGCGTTTCTCAATGACACGCAAGTCATACAAAAAATAAAGACAACTCCTATGGCTCCTGCCGGTTGTCATACTCATCGACATGCAAGTCGTGATTCCTATTACAATAACATGATCTCATACATCACATATATATCATTCATCACAACTTTGGCCATATCACATCACAAAACACTTGCTGCAAAAACAAGTTAGACGTCCTCTAATTGTTGTTGCAAGTTTTACGTGGCTACAATAGGGTTCTAGCAAGAACGTTTTCTTACCTACGTGAAAGCCACAACGTGATTTGTCAACTTCTATTTACCCTTCATAAGGACCCTTTTCATCAAATCCGCTCCAACTAAAGTGGGAGAGACAGACACCCGCCAGCCACCTTATGCAACTAGTGCATGTCAGTCGGTGGAACCGGTCTCACGTAAGCGTACATGTAAGGTTGGTCCGGGCCGCTTCATCCCATAATATTGCTGAAGCAAAATAAGACTAGTAGCGGCAAGAAAGTTGACAACATCTACGCCCACAACAAATTGTGTTCTACTCATGCAAAGAGAACTACGCATAGACCTAGCTCATGATGCCACTGTTGGGGAACGTTGCAGAAAACAAAAATTTTCCTACGGTTTCACCAAGATCCATCTATGAGTTCATCTAGCAACAAGTGATCGGATTGCATCTACATACCTTTGTAGATCATGCGCGGAAGCGTTCAAAGAACGTGGATGAGGAAGTCGTACTCGACGTGATCCAAATCACCGGAGATCCTAGCACCGAACGGACGGCACCTCCGTGTTCAACACACGTACGGTCAACGTGACGTCTCCTCCTTCTTGATCCAGCAAGGGGGGAGGAGAGGTTGATGAAGATCCAGCAGCACGACGGTGTGGTGGTGGATGCAGCAGTCACCGCAGCAGGGCTTCGCCGTTCTTCTGCGAGAGGGAGAGGTGTAGCAGGGGAGAGGGAGGCGCCAAGAGTCAAGGGTGCGGCTGCCCCTCCCTCCCCCCTTTATATAGGCTCCCCAAGGGGGGGCGCCTGCCCTAGGAGATGGGAACTCCTAGGGGGGGCGGCGGCCAAGGGTGGAGTGGCCCCCAAGGCAAGTGGGGCGCCCCCCCACCCTTGGGTTTCCAACCCTAGGCGCAGGGGGTGGGCCAAGGGGGGCGCACCAGCCCACTATGGGATGTTTCCCCTCCCCACTTCAGCCCATGGGGCCCTCCGGGATGGGTGGTCCCACCCGGTGGACCCCCGGGACCCATCTGGTGGTCCCGGTACAATACCGGTGACCCCCGAAACTCTCCAGATGGCCGAAACTTCACTTCCTATATATAATTCTTCACCTTCAGACCATTCCGGAACTCCTCGTGACGTCCGGGATCTCATCCGGGACTCCGAACAACTTTCGGGTTACTGCATATTCATATCTCTACAACCCTAGCGTCACCGAACCTTAAGTGTGTAGACCCTACGGGTTCGGGAGACATGTAGACATGACCGAGATGGCTCTCCGATCAATAACCAACAGCGGGATCTGGATACCCATGTTGGCTCCCACATGCTCCTCGATGATCTCATCGAATGAACCACGATGTCGAGGATTCAAGCAACCCCGTATACAATTTCCTTTGTCAATCGGTATGTTACTTGCCCGAGATTCGATCGTTGGTATCCCAATACCTCATTCAATCTTGTTACCGGCAAGTCACTTTACTCGTACCGTAATGCATGATCCCGTGACCAGACACTTGGTTACTTTGAGCTCATTATGATGATGCATTACCGAGTGGGCCCAGAGATACCTCTCCGTCATACGGAGTGACAAATCCCAGTCTTGATCCGTGTCAACCCAACAAACACTTTCGGAGATACCCGTAGTATACCTTTATAGTGACCCAGTTACGTTGTGACGTTTGGTACACCCAAAGCACTCCTACGGTATCCGGGAGTTACACAATCTCATGGTCTAAGGAAAAGATACTTGACATTGGAAAAACTCTAGCAAACGAACTATACGATCTTGTGCTATGTTTAGGATTGGGTCTTGTCCATCACATCATTCTCCTAATGATGTGATCTCGTTATCAATGACATCCAATGTCCATAGTCAGGAAACCATGACTATCTGTTGATCAATGAGCTAGTCAACTAGAGGCTTACTAGGGACATGTTGGTGTCTATGTATTCACACATGTATTACGATTTCCAGATAACACAATTATAGCATGAATAAAAGACAATTATCATGAACAAGGAAATGTAATAATAATCCTTTTATTATTGCCTCTAGGGCATATTTCCAACAGCTTGACGGTGTCCGGTCGTTTAATGGCCGGACTAGAGAACTGCCTGGAGAGGCTGCTTTGTACTTCTGCTGCAAGGGCCGCCGTGTGCTCCTCCGTTCGGAGGGAGCGTTCGGTGTTTCCATTGACCGTAATTACTCCTCGAGGGCCTGGTATTTTGAGCTTAAGGTATGCGTAGTGCGGTACCGCATTGAACTTGGCGAATGCGGTTCGCCCGAGCAGTGCGTGATAGCCACTGCGGAATGGGACTATGTCGAAGATTAACTCCTCGCTTCAGAAATTATCCAGAGATCCGAAGACCACTTCAAGTGTGACTGAGCCTGTACAGTTGGCCTCTACACCTGGTATTACGCCTTTAAAGGTCGTTTTGGTGGGCTTAATCCTCGAGGGATCTATGCCCATTTTCCGCACTGTATCCTGGTAAAGCAGGTTCAGGCTGCTGCCGCCGTCCATAAGGACTCTAGTGAGATGAAATCCGTCAATAATTGGGTCTAGAACCAATGCGGCGAATCCGCCATGACGGATGCTAGTGGGATGGTCCCTTCGATCAAAGGTGATCGGGCAGGAGGACCATGGGTTAAACTTTGGGCGACTGGCTCTACCGCATATACGTCCCTTAACGCGCGCTTCTGCTCCCTTTTGGGGACGTGGGTTGTGTATATCATGTTCACCGTCCGCACTTGTGGGGGAAAACCCTTCTGTCCACTATTGTTCGGCGGTCGGGGCTCCTCGTCGTCATCGCTATGCAGCCCCTTGTCTTCATTTTTGGCATTTAACTTGCCTGCCTGCTTGAACACCCAACAATCCCTGTTGGTGTGATTGGCCGGCTTTTCGGGGGTGCCATGTATCTGGCATAAGCGGTCGAGTATTCGATCCAAACTGGACGGGCCCCTAGGATTCCTTTTGAATGCCTTTTTCCATTGACCGGATTTAGAGCCTCTGAATCCGGCATTAACTGCCATATCCTCAGTATTGTCGCTATTAATGCGGCGCTTCTGCTTGTTGCGACGCGACCTGCCACTACTGTCCCTGGTATCCGAATTACCAGGGTTCTTGGTCATATTGTTGTTACGAGCAAGCCAGCTGTCTTCTCCCGCGCAAAAGCGGGTCATGAGTATCGTGAGTGCTGCCATAGACTTCGGCTTTTCCTGTCCAAGGTGCCGGGCAAGCCACTCGTCACAGATATTGTGCTTGAAGGCTGCTAGGGCCTCAGCATCCGGACAGTTGACTATTTGATTTTTCTTTGTTAGGAACCATGTCCAGAATTGCCTGTCCGATTCCTCTGGCTACTGAATTAGGTGACTTAGGTCATCGGCGTCTGGGGGTCGCACATAAGTGCCTTGGAAATTGTCGAGGAATGCGGCTTCGAGGTCCTCCCAACAACTGATTGATCCTGTTGGCAAGCTGTTAAGCCAATGCCGAGCTGGTCCTTTAAGCTTGAGTGGGAGGTATTTGATGGCGTGGAAATCATTGCCGCGGGCCATGTGGATATGAAGGAGATAATCCTCGATCCATACCGCAGGATCTGTTGTGCCATCATATGATTCGATGTTTACGGGTTTGAAACCCTCGGGGATTTGATGATCCATTATTTCGTCTGTGAAGCATAGTGGGTGTGCGGCGCCTCTGTACTGGGCTATATCACGACGTAGCTCCAATGAGCTTTGTCTACTGTGTTCGGCCCTGCCGAATTTGTGGCCGGCGTGACGGTTACCGTCTTGAGCCGGGGGGCGCCCACGCGATCCGTAGATCGATCTTGTTTGCCTTGCCTTGTCCTCCAACATATCTCCTAAGTCCGACGCATATTCCCGTGCCTTGGTATGGGGTGCGGCTTGAGTGGAGGGCCGAGAGGCCTCTCTGTCACGGCCACGAGGTGGCCGGTCAGCCGCATCAAGTGCTTCCTCCTCTAATCGGGGTAGCAACCTGCGCTTTGGGTAGCTCTTGGAGGGGCGTTCGAGTTTATGCTCTTCGGCCGCAAGGACTTCAGTCCATCTGTCGACTAGCAAATCTTGGTCAGCTCTAAGCTGTTGCTGTTTTTTCTTGAGGCTTCTTGCCGTGGCCATAAGCCTGCGTTGAAAACGCTCTTGCTCGACGGGATCCTCTGGCACGACGAATTTGTTGTCGTCGAGGCTTGCCTCGTCTTCGGAGGGAGGCATATAATTATCGTCCTCGACCTCTCTGTCTGCCGCTCTCTCATGAGGGCTGGTTTCTCCATCCTCCTGTGCTAAATCTTGCTGGAGGGGGTTTTCTTCGGCACTTTTCGGAGTACTATTATCTCCCGTGCTGGAATCACCGTATTTGTTTTGGCGGGATTTTGAGCGGCGCCACTGACACCGGCGCTTAGGCTGTTTCTTGGAGGGGTCATCCTCCGCTGTTCCATCGCCATCTCCTTCTTGTGGGGTGTCCACCATGTATATGTCATATGATGAGGTGGCTTTCCAGGGCCTGATAGGCGCTGGTTCTTTATTGTCTCCTTCATCGGCGTCCATACCGTCGATGTCTTCGGAGTCGAAGTCGAGCATGTCGGTTAAGTCGTCGACAGTGGCTACAAAGTGGGTGGTGGGTGGGCTTTGAATTTCTTCATCGTCCGAATCCCAATCTTGCTGACCGTAGTCCGGCCAGGGCTCTCCTGATAAAGAGAGAGACTTCAGTGTCTTCAGAATATCACCGAAAGGCAAGTGCTGAAAGATGTCCGCGGCAGTAAACTCCATGATCGGCGCCCAATCGGATTCGATCGGCAGGGGCGCGGAGGGTTTGGAGTCCGGAGAGGAGTCTGGCTCCTTGGAGTCACGAGTCTCGCAAAGTGCGGGGCTGGTGTTCGGCTCGATCGCCGTTGGGATTGCAGCCCCCGAGGCGGCGTCCAACCACCCATCTTGATCGGCGCAGTTGGCTCCGAATTAAGGGTCGAAGCCAATGCGGGTGCGGCCTCCAGGGCACTGTTCGGCGGCAGAGCTAGATCATGCTCGTCGTGACAGTGCGGCGCGCTCGGCAGTGGCTCGAATCCGTTGAAGATCAAGTCCCCGCGGATGTCAGCCGTGTAGTTTAAGCTTCCAAATCTGACCTGACGGCCAGGGGCATAGCTTTCGATCTGCTCCGGATGGCCAAGTGAATTGGCCCGCAGTGCGAAGCCGCCGAAGACGAAGATCTGTCTGGGGAGGAAGGTCTCACCCTGGACTGCATCGCCATTGATGATCGTAGGAGCCATCAGGCCTGATGGTGACGACACAGAGGAACTGTCAATGAAAGCACCAATGTCGGTGTCAAAACCGGCGGATCTCGGGTAGGGGGTCCCGAACTGTGCGTCTAGGCCGGATGGTAACAGGAGGCAAGGGACACGAAGTTTTACCCAGGTTCGGGCCCTCTCGATGGAGGTAAAACCCTACGTCTTGCTTGGTTAATATTGATGATATTGGTAGTACAAGAGTAGATCTACCACGAGATCAGAGAGGCTAAACCCTAGAAGCTAGCCTATGGTATGATTGTTGTTGTCCTACGGACTAAAACCCTCCGGTTTATATAGACATCGGAGAGGGTTAGGGTTACACAAAGTCGGTTACAATGGTAGGAGATCTACATATCCGTATCGCCAAGCTTGCCTTCCACGCCAAGGAAAGTCCCTTCCAGACACGGGACGAAGTCTTCAATCTTGTATCTTCATAGTCCAGGAGTCCGGCTGAAGGTATAGTCCAGCCATCCGGACACCCCCTAATCCAGGACTCCCTCACTCGCCTCCGTGTATTTCTGCCAACAGCCCCAGTCCTTCCTCCCGGGGAATACACTTCAATTTCACACTGTTTGGTCTTTTTCTGTATAGTACGTCATCGACGAACTGATACATAGTAGACCGACGGGCTACTTTCTCCGCTTCTTCCTGCTCCTCAGGAAGCTCCCCTGTTTGGAGGAATCTAACGGTATGCTGTGCCCATGCCGGAGCCTGAGGCTCGACGGCAAGGATTAAAGGCATTTCTTTCACCATGGGGACGGCCGCCTCCATGGCAAGAGCTTGACGCTCTACCGGAGCCAGTCGTCCCAGGGCCGGCTCAGCGTCTCCGACAACATCCTTGCCGGCGGCTCGGGGAGCTCGGCGGGAAAGTACCTGCCGGGCCTTGATTTCCTCCACTTGTTCTGCTCTGTTGATGGTTTAACGGATGGCTGAGTTAGTCGAAGAACAAAGGTACCTGGTTCCACAGGTAGTTTGAGGGCAGCACGTTTTGACAGGTAGTCGGTGATGTCGTTCTCCGCTCAGGGAACGTGCTCCGCCTGTATACCGTCAAAACGCTCTTCCAGCTTCCTCACTTCATCTACGTAGGCTTTCATGAACGGGCTCTGGTAATCCTTGTTGACTTGCTTGACGACAAGCTGCGAATCACCCCTGACGATGAGTTTCCTGATCCCGAGGTCTGCCGCAATCCTGAGACCGGAAAGCAATCCCTCGTACTCAGTAGTGTTGTTCGTCGACGTTTCCCTGGGGAAGTGCATTTGGACTACGTACTTGAGGTGCTCTCCGGTGGGTGCAACAAGTAGTACACCAGCACCGGCGCCTTGTAGCGAGAAAGCCCCATCAAAGTACATGATCCAGTCGCAAATCGCCTCCTTGCCGGGGAGAGCAGTTTTCTAAACTTCTTCGTCGGGTGTCGCGGTCCATTCTACGATGAACTCCACCAAGACTCTGTTTTGAATCGTCGAAGTACTCTCAAATTTAAGGCCAAAGCTAGACAGCTCTAGTGCCCACTCCACAATCCTTCCAGTTGCATCTAGATTATGCAGTATCCGTTGCAAAGGGAGGCGGGTGACGACGGTGATCTCGTGTGCTTGGAAGTAATGACGCAGCTTCCTCGAGGCCATAAGGAGGCCGAAGAGCAGTTTCTGCACACCGGAGTACCTTGATCTAGCCCCCTGCAAGAGGGAGCTAACAAAGTAGACCGGGTGCTGCATCATCTTCTTCTTCGGCAACACTTCAACCGGCTGTGTCATTTCTGCACCGATGGCACCATGCTCCGTTGTCGCTATCACTTCGGTGCAACCTCTCTCTGCACTACTAGTGCAGCACTGACCACTTGGTTTGTTGCCGCTAAGTATAGCAGCAACAGTTCTTGTGGTTTAGGCGCAACTAGCTCTACCATGGCCCTGCGGTTGCATGTCGTTTTCGCCAATGCTTCGGTGTCCCGTGAGTGATGTACGGGACTCTTCCCGCGGCGGCGCCCAGGGTCTTCAGCGTGGTGACGTCGTTCGTCGCGCGCAGCCTGAGAGGAGCGCACCGTGGGCACCGGAGTGGGTGTCTTCGAAGCCGCCATGCCGCCTACAGGCGGTGCGACGACGTCCTTGGAGGGCCCCACGCCGCCTGCGGAGGGCCCGGCCCCGTCTTTGGATTTGGTGACATGCGGCTCGTTGCCTGGCACACGAGCATCATCGCCCACCAAGCTCCGGCTGCTAGGGCGGCGTTGGTGCTCCCGGGCCGCGCCCCGGGTTCTGTCCGCGACCGGTCCGCTGGTCGCCCGCGTCGGGACGGGCCGTTCGGATCATGATGAGCCAATCACCATGGTTGTCTTCTTCTTAGGAGCCATGGCGATGAATAACTGCTAAACTAGCTGCTAAAGCCGATTCTCACAACTGCGCCCCCTACCTGGCGCACCAAAGATGTCGGGGAAACGACACCTATGGGATCACAAGAATCCCTACTATGGTTGGCGGGGTGCGGTGTTGAGCGAAGAGCGAGTTTAACAGGAAGCACGCGGTTCGTTTACCCAGGTTCGGGCCGCGAGGATGCGTAAAACCCTAGTCCTGCTTTGGTGGATGTATTGAGTGTTCTTGTGTTCTTGAACTAGCTACGGGGTGTAACGAGCCCAGAAAAGCCAAAAACCTTCTCCTGGTCGCCTCGAGCCTCCTTTTATAGGAAAAGGGGTTGCCACAGTGGCACATAGGAGGTGGAAAGGTAACAGTGCTGCGAGCTTATCACCCGTATTACAGGACAAGACACATTTAATGCATCGCTTAGGTGTCCCCTTGCTTTATCGGGGACGGGAACGGAGCCCGTCCTGTCCGTTGCCGCCTCGCCTGGCTTCGACACACGCCCAGGCCAGCGATGCGAGTAGCGCCATGTAGGCAGGCAGGCAGTTGAGGTGGCGCGGTGGTGGAGCCTTCATGAAGATCTGCATGCCACCACGCAGGTGCTTGCTGAGTTGGCGTAGAGGCCGCTTGTCGCCACGCAGGTGCGTGCCCAGCTGGTTGAGCTAGCAGCTGCTTGGGGACGGTCGGTGGAGTCTTGGTCAACGCGAGCCTGGCTATGGCCCCGCTGATGCCCTCGGCAAGGGCCTTGCCGGAGGCCCGGCAAGGGTCTTGTCGTGCCGTTGCCCTTGTCCCCGACAAGGCGCTTGCCGGGGGTCTCGTGGATCTCCTCGGCTAGAATCCCATCAAGGGTCACCGTCTTCTGGTTCTCATCTGATCTTGTGTGTTCATGATCTTGATGAAGATCTGCATGCCACCAAGGAGATGCCTCCCAAGCCCTTGCCTTAACGTGGTTGACTACATTGAAAGCCGTAGGCTCAAGGGTGGCTCGTTCCGCTGGTGCTTGGGCAAGTTGCCCCGACAAGGTTCTTGCCGGGGCCGCCGAGGCCGCCCCGACAAGGGCCTTGCCGGGGGGACCTGCTTTGCCCCTCTGTTCTTCGTGTCTCTGGCCTTGGTGTCGCTTTGTTTGTCTTGTGCTCCGGCTCCCTCCTTCTGTCCTGCTTAGTGTGGCCGCGGTCGTGGCTCTAACTGCCCGTGCACAAGTAAAGGGGTCAAAAAGGAGAGCCCCTACTTTTGTACACCGACACATTCATTCATTGTGTCAATGTTGCTTTCGTATTACCTTACCTGGCTGATGATAGCTGTGCCATATTGTGTTAATTTGGTGTAGGCTAGTTTCCCAAACGTTTGTTGTGTCAATGTTGCTTTCCTGTTATCTGACTCGGCCAATGATAGCAATGCTAGTGTGTTAATTTGGTGCAGGCTGCTGAAGATAAGAAGACAAACTCTAAAAATAGCAAGGCAACCCCATTATTTCTTTCCAATAAATCTAGGACATGTAATATGGTAATAACTCATGATTAATCTGTTTGGTTCCCCTCTTAATTTATGTTATGATGCAGTGGTCGAGACACTCTCCACTACCAATAATACAAGCCTGCCAAAATCGCCATATGAATCTGTTCAGTTTCCTCCGTCTCGAATGCAACGGAAAAATGTATGTTTGTGAACCAATTAATGGCTGAAGCAATGATGGAAATGGTGGAGGAATCAGAGCTGCACATTCGTGTGCAACAAAAATTGATCAATGTTCTCAGAGACAGTGTAGCAAAGTAGCAAGAACTTGCCCACATGCTTATGGGCGTCATCCGTGCTGAGGCTGCAGATTGTGACATTGTAGATTGTTAGGTTCTGTTCATTTATTTGCACTGGCATCAATCTTTGATTGTGTCGGATTTAGGGTTCCAGCAAAACCCTTGAGGTTCAAACACTGGGGTGCGCACGAAGATTTCCCCCTACCGAATCTTGCCCTCAGCCTCGCCACAATCTCTAAGCTCGATGAACTCACAACACAAGAGACACAAGATTTATACTAGTTCGGGCCACCGTTGTGGTGTAATACCTTACTCCAGTGTGGTGGTGGTGGATTGTCTCTTGGGCTGGTGACGAACAGTACAAGGGAAGAATAGCCTCCTGAGGAGAGGTGCTCTTGTGCTTGGTGAACTTAGGTGGATGAGGGTGATCTGAGTGATCCTCATCTGAGCTCGCCCCCTCCTACTATGGTGGCTAGTCCAATTTATAGAGGCCCTGGTCCTCTCCCCAAATATTGAGTGGGAAGGGATCCAACAATGACCAATTTGAAAGGGGACAGCTAGTACAAGCTATCCTGACTAAAGGTGGTCTTCGCCAGTCAAAGGCGTTGTTGGTGACGCCGTCTTGGGATCCATGATGACCTCTGTCCTGCCGTCCTGCTGGTCTTGGTCTCGTTGCACCGATATGAAAACCTTTGCCTGATGCCTCGGTACTCCGCGCCTGCGCTTGCCCCCTTATCACCAAAGGGGGAACGAGGACACTGCGCACACTAGTGCCCGCCTGGCGACTGTCTGGCCTTGGTCGTCATGGCTTGCATCACGGGAACCTCACGAGGTACCCCTTGCCTTGATCTCTCTGCCCCCTCGCGAGCCTGCCTGGTGAGGTCACTCCTAAGGAGGCCTTGTGTCGTCCGCCTCGCGAGGCTTGGACCCTCGCAAGGGTCTTGAGTGTTGGTTGACCAAGACGGGCCATACTGGGCCGCTGGTGGAGCCATGCCGTTGGCCGCAGGTAGGCATGTCTGGGGACCCCCTGTCGGTGTTAAAACCGGTGGATCTCGGGTAGGGGGTCTCGTACTATGCGTCTAAGGCGGATGGTAACAAGAGGCAGGGGACACGATGTTTTACCCAGGTTCGGGCCCTCTTGATGGAGGTAAAACCCTACGTCCTGCTTGATTTATTCTTGATGATATGAGTATCACAAGAGTTGATCTACCACGAGATCGGAGAGGCTAAACTCTAGAAGCTAGCCTATGGTATGATTGTCTGTTGTCATACAGACTAAAACCCTCCGGTTTATATAGACATCGGAGGGGGCTAGGGTTAGACAAGGTCGGTTACAAGGGATAAGATATACATATCCGTATTGCCTAAGCTTGCCTTCCACGCCAAGTAGAGTCCCATCCAGACACGAGACGAAGTCTTCAATCTTGTGTCTTCATAGTCCAACAGTCCGGCCAAAGGATATAGTCCGACTGTCTGGAGACCCCCTAATCCAGGACTCTCTCAGTAGCCCCCGAACCAGGCTTTAATGACGTTGAGTCCGGCGCGCAGTGTTGTCTTCGGCATTGCAAGGCGGGTTCTTCTCCAACTTTCAAGTGTTCGTAAGCAGTGTCCAGCTCCATAAATGTTGAACCTCTTGGCTTCTGTGCCCAATAAGGGCTTTCTCCCACGCGTCGAATGAATACGAGGCGCCAGGGCATTTTTACATTTGCCCCCCTAGCCAGATAAATAAATTGTCTATTAAAGGGATGGGGATTCTTAGATCCAATCCATACCATCCTCCCCCAGCGAGAATCCATCAGAGCGCGTTTCGGAAAGATCCATTCCAGCATGGCCGACCTCCGCAGCTCCTCCTCCTGCCCCCGTAACCCTAAGCCCGGTGATTGGGAGAGGTGCTCAGTCCTGCACAGTCAATTAGTCGAACTGCAAACTAAGGGATTTCTCCCTCCGGCGTATATGGTGCCCGTTCGAGCCGGGCTTGCCACCTACAATGGCGGGGAGCAAGCGGAGAGCTTTCCCTGTCCCTCCATGGGGGAAAGGGTCTGCCTCGTTCCTTATTTGCTAAGGGGACTCGGATTTCCAATTCATCCATTCCTCCGCGGGCTCCTGGAGTTCTATGGCCTCCAATTACACAATTTCACCCCTGCCTCCCTTCTACATATCGCCGGCTATGTAGCTCTCTGTGAGTTGTTCCTGGGCTGCGAGGCTCACTTCGAGCTGTGGAAAAGGCTATTTTGCCTCGTCCCTCGCACACAGAGGGGATCACTTTATCAAGTGGGCGGAGTCGAAATATGGCGCATCGCCGATACCGGATACCTGTCCGGTACCCTAAAGAAGTCGTCCGAAGATTGGCCTTCAGAATGGTTTTATATGGAGGACGTTCCCCTTCTGGACCCTGTTCGGCGGGGTCTTCCTGAGTTCAACAATGCTCCTCTGAAGAAGCGCCGAAGTTGGCACCCACGGAGCCCCCAGGCGGAAGACAACGGAGAAGTCCTCTATCTGATGAACCGGATCAAAGCACTGGCTCAATCAGGATTGACAATAATCGAAGTTATGTCGATTTGCATAATGCGGGGAGTGCAACCACTTCAATATCATGGGCACCCCTTGTGGTGTTATAACGGGGCGGATGACGCCACCCGCTGCGGGCGTAAGGGTCCGGACAATGCTGCTGCTCTAGCGAAAATTCTGTCCGAACTGTTCAAGGGTGAGGAAGAGGAATTCACCCGCATCAAGCCATGGGATGGATTCTCCATGTACAATCCTCCAAGCTGGGTAAGTTATATCTCCCCGCTCCCATTTTTCCCGCATTCTTTGCCATAAGTATTCACCTTGCCACTTTGCGGAAGGAACTGCGAAAAGCCATAAAGGAGGTCAGCAGCCCTTCCCCACAACCAGAGGACCCTGACCGGGCCCTCGACTCCGGACTCGAAGAAGATTCGGTTATATCCGTGGAGCTGATAGACCGGCAGTTCTATCTGTTAAGCTGCGACGATGCCATGGTGGCCATTATGACCGAGTATCCCGGACCGCTCCCTGCATCGCACGTAAGAAAACCAAAAAAATCCCAACTCCAAGACTAGGATCCCCTTTTAGACACTTCACCCACCATATACACATGGCATTTTTTACAGGGAAGGCATTCGGGACGCCCTACCAAACCCGCAGCAACGCGCCAACAGGAGGCACCGAGGCCGGGTATGCCAAAAAGGAAGGCGGTCAGGACGGAGACGCCGGCGCAAAGGTATAACAAACCCCGCTCCATGGTTGTCGTCTTTCTCGAAATATAATGACGCCCGTGTTTCTTTAACAGAAAAAACACTCGTCGGATTATGTCCGACGATGTTACTAATCACGCTTCCACCAGCCGGGCGCCAGGACCTGACATAGAGGCGGAAGCCGATATGGGGCAGGCGCCGGATAATCCCCCTACGGAGGATGCGGATAGATTATCCGCTACTAACTCAGAAGTGGAAAGCGCCATGAACCATAGGCGCCGCCGGGCCGTACTCCGGGACGCTTGTTTCTCACCAGAGGCATTTGATGCCTTTAATTCGGGAGAGGCGTACCTCCGTGCTGCTCAAGATGGTCTAGTCAGAGCCATGGATCAATATGTAAAGGATGTACGGGTAAGTAAATCTGACGATTTATATGTATCAATAGCCCCTGAGACTTGAAACAATTAGCAGAACTCATTTAAGGATCATCTTTATTGTGCAGGTTCTTACAGAGAAGAATACTAGGCTAACACAGGAGCTAGAGGAATGCAAGACCCAACTACGGGCTGCTGTGGCCGCATTGCAAGAACCGAAAAAGTCACCTGCTGGTAACATTTACTTTAAAGAGTGATGGTTACCATATAATGTGCGGCATGGCTGCAGATCTAACAACACATGTTGCAGATGAATCTGGAGAAAATCCGGAGGACCAGCATGTTATGCGACAGCTAGAGGCTGGCAAACGCGTGCTGACTGAGGTTAGGCGGGAGAAAAACAATCTCCAAGACGCCAATATTAAGCTGAGCGTGGAACTAAAAGACGTTCGGGGCCAGCTTGCAGACTCCGAGAAGGAGAATAAGCGGCTTCGGTGTGGCATTTTCAGTAAGTGCTTGAACGAATCCTTTTAAAGGAGTTCGGCGAAGAAGCTGACTAACATCATTATGTTTGTAGGTATGCTGAGGGTCGTCCTGCGGAGGAAATGCCCGGGTCTGCGGGTGATCTTCTATCCGAGCTGTCACATCTGCACGAACAAGTTCGACAGGTGATGCAAGGTGTTGCCCAGGCCTTGTGGCCATCCGTCTCCCTGCCAGAGGGCGTTGCAGAGCTTACGGAGAAGCTCAAGGGAGCACGGCGGCACTTCCGATTATGGAAGATATCGGCCTGCCGATAGGGTGCCAGAGAAGCCTGGGCCATGGTGAAGATGCGGTATACCAAGGCAGACCCAAATCACATGGCCGAGGTCGGACCTGTGGGGCCCGACGGAAAAGAGATCCCCGTTAGCTTAGTTTATGGGCAAGTAGAATTAGCCGCAAAGTATTCCCAATAGGATTGTAAGCTAGACCGCCTGTTGGATGGTATAGAAGAGGAATTTAGTCAGTCTGCATGACTATGTAATTAAAGTGACATGTATAATGCCTTCTAGCCGGATTATAGAACATTTGTCTTGGCGGACCTTTTCGCTTCAACCTCTGGACCCGATAGTCCGGAGTGTTTCCGAATACCCGCTCAGTTATATAAGAACCGGGGTATGCGTGGAGACCAGGCGTAGGGGTCATTAGTGCTTTATCAGACAAGTGCCCAACTAGTTATGTTATATTACATGGGTAGTAAGAAACATCTTCCAGGGAGAATAGTTCCGTTAAGGGTTCCTTTCCCTGGGTAAGCATGCCCTAAAGTGCATGTCCGGACTGCGATAGGAAACGTAGGAAAAAACATCTGGGGGAAGATATGGACAATAAAATAAAAATCATCTTTTGTTCACCGACCAAATATTCCCTTAAGAACGCTAGCTTTCGGCTTCACCCAGTCTGAGGTACACATCCGGCTAACCCGGCAGTAACAATCGCAGAGGTGCTCCCCTTATGCCCTAGCCGAATTAACGGGAACGTAGGGCATAAATACAAGAGCCAGGCAACCCAGCTTGGCCAAAACTTAAGTCATATCGATGCATATAATGGTGAAAAAAGGTACATGCGGAAGTATAACACATGTGTGAGGCATGAGGCCCGGATAAATAATTTAAGCTTCTGTGAAAGAAGCCCCCAAGTATGAAGAGTGCGGCTAGCACATCTGTAATGTGCAAGCGAGGCACAAGGTGACCCTTGAAGGCCTAGAGAAGTAATAAAAGAAAAAAAAGAAAAACAAGACAGATAATATATATGTAGAAAATGGACAAAGGGAGGGGACTAACATAGAGTCCGGTGCTAGGCGTAGAATCTTTGGAGCCTGGCCGCGTTCCATGGGTTTGGCTCGAGTCGACTAGTCGATGCTTCCCGCAGTCGATATGCTCCACCGGTCAGAACTTGGTCAATAATGAAGGGACCTTCCCATTTGGGCTCGAGCTTGTTCTTTTTCTTATCCGGTAGGCATAGAACTAGTTCGCCAATGTTATAAGTTTTGGCCCGTACTTCTCTGCTTTGGTATCTGTGAGCCTGTTGCTGATAAAATGCGGAACGGGCTTTGGCTACGTCGCGCTCCTCCTCCAGGGTGTCCAAACTGTCTTACCGATCGAGCTCGGCTTCTCTTTCTTCGTACATGCGCACTCGAAGTGAGTCATGAATTATGTCACAGGGCAAGACTGCCTCTGCGCCGTACACCATAAAGAAGGGTGTGTATCCGGTACTACGATTCGGCGTGGTCCGCAGCCCCCAGAGTACGGAGTCGAGCTCCTCTACCCAGTGCGTGTTAGACTCCGTTAAGGAGCACACTAATCTGGGTTTAATGCCGCTCATTATAAGACCGTTGGCTCGCTCGACTTGACCGTTGGTTTGTGGGTGATAGACTGAAGCATAATCGAGCTTGATGCCCATTTTGCTGCACCAGAGTTTTACCTCGTCGGCCGTGAAGTTCATGCCATTATCAGTGATGATGCTGTGGGGGACGCCATAACGGTGTACAACCCCGGATATGAAGTCTATCACCGGTCCGGATTCGACTGTTTTAACTGGTTTGGCCTCTATCCATTTGGTGAATTTATCCACCATGATCAATAAGTATTTTTTCTTGTGGGTTCCCCCTTTGAGGGGTCCAACCATGTCAATCCCCCAGACCGCAAAGGGCCATGTAATGGGGATTGTTCGGAGGGCGGTGGGTGGCATGTGGCTTTGATTTGCAAAGAGCTGGCAACCGGCGCAACGTTGGACCAAGTCCCGTGCATCTTCCCGGGCCGTTGGCCAATAGAATCCTGTACGAAAGGCCTTGCTTACAAGAGCCCGGGCTGCGGCGTGATGATCGTCGAGTCCGGCGTGAATTTCTGCCAAAAGCTTCCGCCCTTCCTCTTCGGAGATGCACCTTTGAAGGACTCCGATGGTGCTTTTTTTGTACAATTCTCCCTCATGGACCCTGTAGGCCTTGGATCGCCGCACTATGCAGCGTGCCTCATTTTGGTCCTCCGGAAGTTCCTGTCTAGTTAGGTAGGCCAGGAATGGTTCTGTCCACGGGGCAATAATGGCCATTATTTTGTGGGCTGAAGGTGTTATTTCGGTGGCGGAGCCTCCGATTGTGTCAGAGAGTTCGGTATCGGGTATTTTGGCCGGGTCCGGACTGTTGTTACCGGTGTCCCCTTCCCATACTACGGATGGTTTGAACAGCCTTTCCAAAAATATGTTGGGGGGGGGGACCGCATCGCGTTTTGCGTCAATGCGGGCGAGGATATCTGCCGCCTGATTGTTTTCCCGAACCACATGGTGAAATTCGAGCCCCTCGAACCGAGCTGACATTTTTAGGACGACGTTTTGATAGGCCGCCATTTTTGGATCCTTGGCGTCAAAGTCTCCATTTATTTGGGATATTGCGAGGTTTGAATCCCCACGCACCTCCAGGCGTTGAATGCCCATGGAGACTGCCATCCGAAGACCATGCAACAAAGCTTCATATTCGGCTGCATTGTTGGAGTCCGTATACAATATTTGCAGTCCGTACTGAACGGTATCTCCGGTTGGGGACGTCAGGACGACGCCAGCCCCTAGACCAGCCAGCATTTTAGAACCGTCAAAGTGCATGATCCAGTTAGAGTATGCGCCGTACTCTTTAGGGAGTTCGGCCTCCGTCCATTCGGCGACGAAGTCGGCCAATACTTGCGACTTAATGGCTCATCGAGGTTTGTATGTTATGTCGAATGGGAGGAGCTCAATGGCCCATTTGGCAATCCGTTCCGTAGCGTCGCGGTTGTTTATAATATCATTAAGTGGCACTTCCGAGGCTACTGTAATCGAACACTCTTGAAAGTAGTGTCGCAGCTTCCGGGATGCCATGAATACCGCATATGCTATCTTTTGGTAATGCAGGTACCGTGATTTGCATGGAGTGAGGACAGTGGATACATAGTATACCGGCTTTTGAAGAGGGAATTTATGTCCGTCCGCTTCCCGTTCGACGACGAGCACCGCGCTTACAACTTGATGAGTTGCCGCAATGTACAACAACATTGGTTCGCCGATGTTTGGCGCGACCAGGATTGGGTTGGTTGCCAAGATGGCCTTTATTTCTTCCAATCCGGCTGTGGCCGCGTCCGTCCACTCGAAGTGTTCGGTGCGCCGAAGGATGCGATAAAGGGGTAAAGCCTTTTCTCCTAAGCGGGAGATAAAGCGGCTTAGGGCCGCCACACATCTATTTAACTTCTGGATTTGTTTGAGGTCTGTTGGGGTAGCCAACTGTGACAAAGCTCGGATTTTGGCCGGATTAGCTTCAATACCTCTACTGGAGACAATGAAACCCAGGAGCTTTCTGGCTGGTACGCCGAAAACGCATTTTTCCGGATTGAGCTTGATGTCGTATGTTTGGAGGTTGTCGAATGTGAGCCTCATGTCGTCTATCAAAGAGTCGACGTGTTTGGTTTTGACAACCACATCGTCTACGTATGCCTCTACTATTTTGACGATTTGTTTCTCCAGACATGTCTGAATCATGCGCTGATATGTCGCGCCGGCGTTTTTGAGCCCAAAAGGCATTGTGTTAAAACAGAAGGGACCGTATGGTGTGATGA
Organism: Triticum urartu; assembly: GCF_003073215.2. Taxonomy (NCBI): domain Eukaryota; kingdom Viridiplantae; phylum Streptophyta; class Magnoliopsida; order Poales; family Poaceae; genus Triticum; species Triticum urartu. The sequence continues at coordinate 621,118,230 of NC_053023.1, forward strand.
ATGCCGTTGCGGCTTGGTCGGACTCCGCCATCTTGATTTGGTGGTAACCGGAGTATGCGTCAAGGAAACACAATGACTCGTGTCCCGCGGTAGCATCAATGATTTGATCGATGCGTGGGAGGGGGAAGGGATCCTTTGGGCAAGCTTTATTGAGGTCTTTGAAATCGACACAAAGGCGCCAGGATTTGTCCTTCTTTGGTACCATCACCAGGTTTGCTAGCCAGTCCGGGTGTTTTATTTCTCTCATGAATCCGGCCTCCAATAACTTGGCTAGTTCCTCTCCCATGGCCTGTCTCTTAGGTTCGGAGAAACGCCTAAGAGCTTGCTTGACCGGCTTGAATCCCTTTAGGATATTGAGGCTATGCTCGGCCAGCCTGCGTGGGATTCCTGGCATGTCTGAGGGATGCCAGGCGAATATGTCCCAGTTCTCGCGCAGGAACTCTCGTAGTGCGGCGTCCACAACGGGATTTAACTGTGCCCCGATGGAGGCTGTTTTTGTAGGGTCCGTTGGGTGGACTTGGAATTTGACTATTTCATCCGCTGGTTTAAAAGAGGTGGACTTGGATCTCTTGTAGAGTATCACGTCGTCCCTGTCCACTGTGGAGCCTAGCGTGGTTAATTCCTCGGTCGAGAGGACTTCGGATAATGCCTCGAGGGCCAATGCGGCTGTTTTGTTTTTGGCGCGGAGCGCTGTGTCCGGATCATTGGCGAGAGTGATGATTCCATTGGGCCCGGGCATTTTAAGCTTCATGTACCCGTAATGGGTTACGGCTTGGAAGATTGTAAACGCCTCCCGTCCTAAAAGAGCGTGATAGCCACTGCTGAACGGGGCCACTTGGAATGTTATTTCTTCGGACCTGTAGTTATCCGACGTGCCGAATACCACGTCTAGTGTGATTTTCCCAGCACAATGTGCTTCCTGATCGGGGATAATTCCTCTAAAGGTTGTGCTACTTTGCTCGATGCGGTTCCAGTCTATTTCGATCGGGGATCATAGATGAGGTTTAGTCCGCTGCCGCTGTCCATGAGTACTTTGGTGAGTCGAAAGCCGTCCACGATTGGACTAAGGACCAGTGCGGCTGGTGCTCGGGCTGTTCGGAATTTAGGTTCGTCACTGGCATTGAAGGTAATAGCCGTGTCATTCCATGGCTTTATTGCTGCTACGTGGCAGATTTCGGCCATGCTGCGGAGTGTTCGCTTGCGCCTATTATTTGACGCGAAGGTTTCAAACACTGTTAACACCATATTGTTATCCACGGGATGGTGCTCTGTGGTATTTGGGATAAGAAGAACCTCACCACTTTTGGCCACCTGCCGGAGTATCCAACATGCTCTGAGGCTGTGCGTTGGTATTATATCCGTTGTACTATGAATTTTGCAGGGTCCGTTGAGCCATCCCTCCAGTACGGTTCTATGCCCTATAGTGGGTTTTTGTTTCTTTACAACTGGCTCGGGTGTCTTATGATAGTGCACCCTTTTACTTTGGACCGGGTGTATATTCAGAGCCGGATTATCCCAAAATTTCGTTTCGGTTTTCCAGGCGCTTTCCGTTGCACAGTACTTTCGTACTATGGACGCCAAGTCAGCGAAGCGTGATATGTCACAGCGACTTAGGGCGTTAAGGATTCCCTTGTCTGTGCAATTATTGCAGAAAAGTGAGACTGCATCTTCCTCGCGACAGTCCTTAACCTTGTTCAATACAAGGAGGAATCTGGCCCAGTAATGATGTACTGTTTCATGGGGCTCTTGCCTGATGTGGGAAAGATCGTTTATGTTTGGGTGGGTGGGTGGAATTGAATCCGAACCCTTACCCGATCTGGGATCCAGGGGCCGAGGAGTTTCCGATTTTGGAAGTTCCGGTTCCGGGGTGCTACCCGATAATCCTGGCCTGTTGCCTGACTCTAAGTTCAGGGATTGGGTGTTGTCCTCCCGCGAACGGGCGTCCGGCTCGGAGAGCTCGGGAATCTGGACATAATTGGTCCTCAAGATAGAGGAAAGGTCGCCGCGTTGTTCCTCCACCACTGCAATATGATGGATGACCGGTGGAGAGTGAATCTCCCTTTGATCGGGTTTAAGCCCAATCCGATCATAGTCCATAGCGACTCCCAAGGCAGCGATGCGATCCAAGAGCTCGTTTAAGGAGGCGAGCTCCATTGGATCCATCTGTTCGGCGAGTGCCGATTTGACGTGGAGGTTATTTTTGATGACCCGAGAAGCCATCGTCGGCGCGGCGGCCGAACAGGCGGTCATGATGAAACCGCCTAGCCGAAGAGTTTGGACGACAGCCAAAGCTCCCCTTACAGTAGTACCGTCTTTAAAGATGAGACGAGACATCCTTCCTTCTGGCGACGACACAGAGGAACTCTCAATGAAAGCACTAATGTCGGTGTCAAAATCGGCGGATCTTGGGTAGGGGGTCCCAGAATGCTGACAGTAGCCCCCGGGCCCAAGGTGCACTCGGACTTTGCTTAGCGTCGAAGCTAGAGGGCAAGTGCGGAGCGCCGCGGGCCCCAACAGCCTACGGCCTTGGTCGACGCGTGTCGACTAATTGGACGTGGGCGTCTCAACTTCCCCACGCTGCCCCAATATCCGCCTGGCTAGGCGGCCACGACACCCTACGCAGTTATTTCATCCTCGCAGGCGGCATGCTTCCTATCCTTCCTTCCTCCTCGAGCCCCTGCTCCTGCTTCCAATCTGACTCGAGCTCAGTCCCCTCTATTGACATGGTGCCGACTCACACGGAGAAAGGAAAGAAGCCTCTGCCCACAGCCAATCCGCCCCTGACAATCGAGCCCGCCGTCGGCCGATTGCGGGTGCTCAACCGGGAGGCCATGGGCAAGGTCTGCCCTGCGCTCGCTTCCAGCTTCAACGAGTGGGGAGGGACGGTGGCTTGGCCTGTGTCCCGAGCCTCCATTGACAGGACAACCACTGAGGTTCGGTTCTTCACTGACGCCCTGTGGGCTGGCCTGGTCCCCCCTTTCTCCGCCTTCCTCAACGCAGTGCTTTCCCATTACCAGATTCACATGCTGCATCTTGATCCCCAATCCGTTGCCCTTCTCGCCGTCTTTGCCTTTGTTTGCGAGGCCATGGTGGGCATTGATCCTTCCGTTGCCCTCTTGCGCCATTTCTTCTCGCTGCATCTGACCGACCCCTCGCAGTGCTCGGGGTGTCTGAGCTTCCAGACTGTGGCAGAGATGGCCGCCTTGGGGATTGATTTTGATCTCCCGCCGTCCACGAGTGGGTTCCGGATGCGGTGGGTGTACGTGGATGTTGGGGTGCTCAGCCCCCTGCTCTCGCCTCCGTCGTCGCCCGCCATCCCTAACTCCGGCTGGGACCACGAGAAGCTCGTGAGCTCCCGCCTTTCCTTTGTCTGGCTCCGGTTGAAGAGGTTGAGAGACCTTGGCGTGACTGTGCCCCAGGTGGTGAAGGAGTTCCTCGGGCGTCGCATTGCCCCTCTCCAACGCCATTCCTGACCGATGTGGGCCCTGGCCAGTGACCAGGATCGCATGAGGCTTTAGGAGTCGGGGCTCTCGCTTGAAGCGCGAAGGACGGTGCTTGAAGTCTTGACTGGCAACCCCTCGCCAGGCGATATGCCGCAAGGGGTTTGTATCTTGTATATCTGCTCGAACAGGGTTGAGTTTGCAGGGTAGATGCCTTCCTTCGACGAATGAGGGCTTTGTCCGGTCGGCCTTGTGGGGCCTCGTGAGAATCCTGTCGTCGTGGCTCCCCTCCTTGCCGCCATCACCAAGCTTGCCCCAAGAGTGGACGCAGGGAGGCAAGCATCGCTGGAGGCCGGAGGTGCGGGTGTCGAGGTGCCGACGCCGCTCGAGGTTCTTGGGGCGCCATCCTCAGGAACCCGTGAGGCTCGCCCTGAGGCGGTCGTTGAGGGGGAGATGAAGTCTGCGGCTCCTGAGGCCGAAGCTCCTGAGACCTCGGCAAGCCAGCATGAGGCGGAGCCCGATTGCTCTTCCCAGCTTGGCGCTCCTGAGGTCAACCACCTGGGTGCCTCTCCAACCGCACCCCGCGCTGGCCTCCACGTCCAATGCCTTGGCCGGTTCCGTGTGGACTTCGCCGCGCTCCGCAAGAGGAAGGAGTCCTCGAGCTGCAGTGGTGGCACCATCTGGCCGTTGAAACATAGGAAGTACATTGCGATAGACGGGTAAGTACCTTATTCTTGTAATTCCCCAATCGCTGCTTCCCTTCCTGACTGTGGCTCTTCAGGATCCCTCTTGCCAAGCCCGCGAAGTCTCCCGAGAAGCAACCTCCTCTGGCCTTGCCTTCATCGCTAGCCTTGAGCGCCCCAAGCCTGCACGCCGCCCCTGGCGCGGGGTTAGCCAAAGAAGCAAGCCTGCATGCAAGATGCCGCGAGCCCGTGCCCTTGCCGCCTTCCCTTCGCAACCTTGCCTGGAGCGTAGCCAGCCTACCCAGGGCTCCTCCTCTGGTCGTGGACGGCAGCTAGTTGGTGTCAATCCTGGGCTCCTCTTCAAGTGGCGAGCCTACGCTGGTCCGGGTCCCTTGCGGGGCCTGGCCAGCGGCCATGGGGGCGCCAGCCGCCAGCCCCCTGCCGAGAGGGGGTGAACCTCTTCTGATCCCGCTGACGGCGCCCGCGACGGGGGACAACATCAGCCGCGCGCTCAAGTTTGTGCGTGAACAAAGCATTGTCCGCCACGAGTTCCTCCAAAAGGCGATGGACGCGATGGGCCAGCTTGGTGGAGAACTTGTGGATGTAGACGCACGCCTCGAAGCCGAGGGCCAATGGCTGATCGAGGAGCGGCATAAACTAAAGGTGGCCATTAACCTCGGGCGCCACCAGCGCGAGCTTGACGACGTGAAGGCCGAGGCGTCCCTTGCGACCTTGCGTGAGGCCTGCTCCCGAGCTTTGGAGGAGGCCCGGGAAGCAGATCGTTGTCGCGAAATTGCAGAGAGGCGCGCGTGGGAGCTCCAAGCCTGGAGCGCTTCCTTGGAGCCGTAGGTGGAGGTGCGCCAAGCCGCCCTTGCGTCGCTGAGGGGGACGCCTGTCGAGGAGGGGGAGGTCCTAAAGCATGAGGAAGCGCTAATGCTGGAGGCCGTAGAGCGTAGTCTTGAGCTTGAGCAGTTGGAGACGAGGGAGCGCCAGGTTGCCCAAGTGGAGGACGCCGTTGGCGTGCGCAAGGCCCAGGTCCAGGAGGAGGTCGACCGCCGCGTGGCCGAGGCTCGCGCAGATCTTGCGAGCAGGTATGACCTGAAGCTGAAGCTGGTCGAAGCCGAGGTTGCGGGCAGGACTACTGCCCTCAGGACCAGGCTAACTGAAGCAGAACGGTGCGCGGAGGCCGCCGTAGCCGCCTTGGTCTCGGTGCAGGCCGAGCTGGCCTCCGCCCGCGCCGAGCTGCTTCCTCTTCAGCAGCGGGTTGCCGACGCCGAGTCCATCACATAGCAGAGCAGGGAGGAAGTGCTTCAACAACGGACGTTGGAGCACATGCATGCCCCCATGCTCCAGGACCTCAGGAACAGGGCCAACGCGGCCCTGGGCAACATCTGTGACGAGAATGCCCCGCATCCCCACGCGACCGACTACGTCGGTCATCTCTGCTTCTTTACTGACGTGGTGACGCGCCTGGAGAACCGCTCTGAGAGAGCTCACCAGCTTGTTGAGGAGAGGAGCCGCAGCCTGCTCGGGCGCGTGTTTTCCTGCGTCTTCAGCCATCTTTAGAACATCTACCCCGACTTTGACTTTGACGCCGCCATCGCCCCGGTGCCCGAGGCCATCCGGGGCAACCTGGCGTGGTGGGTGTAGGACAACGTGGATGCGCTTGTTAGGGCATTTGCTTCTGACGACGACGGGGTGGTAGTTGTGGCGGACGAAGGAGACGTGGTCGATGATGGTGATGGAGGTGCCGGTGATGGTGATGGTGATGGCGATGCCAGTGACAGTGCCAGCGGTGCCAGCGATGCATCTGGAGGTGACCCAGGGGACACGGTGAGCGATATGTCTGACTGATCCCGTGTTTCTCTGCTATTTATCCTGCATACAGAAGCTCGGGCATGGCTCCAAAGGTTGTAAGAGCATTTTGGGAGGGATGCCCCTCATCTAAAAAGATCGCCGTCTCTATGCTTTCAGGACCAATGCTAAATATATGCTTCTATGAGCCTACGAGCTCTGCGGCGATCTTGCTGTTGCAATTTACCTTTAGCCAGGACAGGTCCTGAACCGTCTCATGAGGTCGTGAGCTTCCGAGGATCCCCTGAGGGACCTGCCGACCCGGTCGAGAGGGCCTCATGAGGGCGAGTGCCGGCCGTAGTATGGCATGTGTGCAGCGTACGTGCGCTTTGCCCAACCCCGCCCACGAGGGGCTCACGAGGGGGAGGCAGCCGGTGCGAACTCCAAATTAGGGCAGGAACCAGGACACAAGAAATCACACGAACAAGAAAAGTCACCCTCCCCGCGTACACAAATGAAAATTCAACTCCAACTTAAATCCGAAGCAAGGAAGCACGACTACAGAAAGGGGAGTCAAAAAGCAAATGGCCGCGTCCGGTGCCTAATCTAGTCTTGATGTCTTCTCACCAGCGCGGAGCTAAGTGCTGCCACTGGGCGTGGGAGGGAGCCCCCGAGGCCCAAGGGCGGCTCTCCTGAGGCTCCGGGGCATGTACATCCCCACTCATTATTACGTGAGAGTGTCACGGGCGGCGAGCTTCACAGGCGTGAACCTTACTTCATATCGCTAGATGAGGACCCCGCCTTGCACCACCCTCAACCACCATTGGCGGCAACCGGAAACTAGGACGACACCAAAGGGGCAAAGGGGACGCCAGCGGCGCCCTCAGTGACCACGGGTCCTCTGCCAGGGGTAGGCTTTGTAGTACCTCCCCTGCAGAGGGCCTACCTCCGGGGACGCCTTGCTCCATGCATCATGGGGAGGGGCCTTGCTCCCGGCCCCTCTCCTGCAGCCCCCAGTGCGCTCCTCCTGGTGGAAGGGAGGCTGCCGAGCTGGGGCAGCCATCCGCTGCTGTGACCTGACCCTCCTGTGACCCATGGTTAGCATAAGCTTTCTCCTGAGGAATCAGTGGTACCTGGTAGCTGCTGCTGCCGGCGCGGTTGGTGAGGCTCCTGGAAGGGCTCGGCTTCTGGCGTCTCTTCCTCCCAGCCTGGCCCGAGGAACGAGCCAGGGTCATCTTCCAGCGCATACTCCCGATTCACCATGCGGGGCACGTAAGCCTCCGAAGCCGCCGCCTCGGAGACTTCACCATAGTGCACCACACTCCATGTTGCCCGGCCTAGCACGCCGTCTTGAGGATGGTAGGGCAACGGCCTGCCCAGGCCGTAGGCGGCAACGCGCATGCCCTCATTCATCGAAGGTGGCGCGGGTGCGACCTGGTGTCCGGCGCCGATGGTTGAGCTGGTGTAGATGAAGCCTTGGGGCGTGCTTGGGGGCACACGGACGTGGCGAGGCCCATCATGTGGTACGATAGAGGCCCGGGGTGCAAGCTGGAAGCAGAAGATCGGTGCCCCCGAGGCCACGACATCCAGGAGCTCGGCAACGCGCTCCAGCAACGCATCTCGACCGCTCTCCATCAACCTGCATCGCAGCAACTCCCGAGCCACAGTGAGCGCGGCTCTCATGTTTGCATGTTCCCGTCGGGTGTGCGGTGCCGTGGCCGCGACATGGATTGAGGCCCTTGCGGCCGCTCGCACCTGTCGCGGAGTAAGGGCGGGCGGTGTGTGACCGCGCTGCCCGCGCCTCACAACGTTCTGCAGTGCGCGGGCTACCTGGGGCGTGGGGTTGAGGTCTTCTTGGGCAGGCGGCTTGGCCCGGGCTGGCCAGGCTGCCCAACGGTCGGTGCTAGTCATCGGGTCACCAGACATTTGACTCGCGGAGTGACGGCGGGCTAACTGGCAGAAGGAAAGCTCCGGCGCACCCCTACCTGGCGCGCCAAATGTCAGATTTAGGGTTCCGACAAAACCCTTGAGGTTCGAACATTGGGGTGCGCGCGAAGATTTCCCCCTACCGAATCTCGCCCTCAGCCTTGCCGCGATCTCTAAGCTCGATGAACTCACAACACAAGTGATAGAGGCGAAGGTGTCCTGATGTTTCGATGAGATGGTGGCTATCGTTTTCTGTGGGAGTCGACCTTGACTATCTGACTACGAACGTGCGAGACGTCGCGCCTTAGCAATCGCTAAACCAACTTCCGAGGGTTATTGACCATGCCGGAGCACGATCAACATGACCACGAGGGTCTGTTTCCTACGAGCAAACGAAGAACAAGCAAGAAACTGAGATTGCAATCTGGATATTGTGAATATAAGATGAAAGCTTTATTGATCAAGGTGGGGTTCTATGACGCCTTTGTCTGGTCATTGAACACAAACGAAGTACACGAAGTTGCAGCTATGGCGAACTTTAATCTAAACAAAACCCAAAGTCTAAATGATGCCCTAAGGGCTGTATATATGGAGGAAGAGGGGGGATTTCGTGGCCCTTGGAGAAGGGGTCCGAAACCAACCCTAACTCTTGTTTCCCCACACATACGGACTCTAAAAATAGCCTATACTTAAGTATTTCGAAAATACATGGGCCTGGCCCAATAATAAGGTGACGCAGCACCTAAAATAGCCTCTAGACGCAATTTATGAAGTGGCATCTTGTATATTTCGTCCAAGGCTTCATGCACTCCTTATGGTGGCTTCAAAGTCCTGAAATCATCACTTGTAACTTCGTTCTTGACCCCCTTGCGCATGCCATCATCTCCATGCTTGAACTTGATCCAAGGTTCATCTTGTCCAAGCTAGGCCCTTCATTTGTAAGCAAAACAAATGTAACCAATTTAGGCAGCATCATATTCTCATGAACATTAGAATCGTTACCAAGAAACAAAAGTACCTGATAATTCAATTGGCATGCGCGAGCTCTAGTAATTGGTCCAGTATGTATAGCAGCAGGGGCTGTGGGTGTAACAATGGTATTGATGTCCTCATCATCCTCCCCTTCTTGAAATGAAGTCGTCCTCGACGAAAGTTCATCGTCCTCACCCAAATAAGGCTTCAAATCTGCAATGTTAAAAGTGGGACTAACCCCAAAATCTGCAGGCAACTCAAGTTTATATGCATTACCATTTATTTTCTCTAACACCTTAAAAGGACCTTCAGCACATGGCATTAGCTTTGATTTGCGCAAATTAGGAAATCTATCCTTACGCAAATGTAACCAAACAAGATCTCCAGGTGCAAACACGACATGTTTTCTACCCTTATCTCCAGCAGGTTTATATTTAGCATTCATACGCTCAATGTTTTCCTTAGTTAACTCATGCATTTTTAAAATCAATTCAACACATTCTTTAACATCAAAATTAACCTTCTCCGAAGATGGAAGATGCCACAAATCAATAGGTGCACGAGGTAGGAAACCATACACAATTTCAAAAGGGCACATCTTAGTAGTAGAATGCAATGAACAATTATAAGCAAATTCAATATGAGGCAAGCATTCTTCCCACATTTTCTTGTTATTCTTCAAAATAGCCCTAAGCATAGTAGACAATGTTCTATTAACTACTTCAGTTTGTCCATCAGTTTGGGGGTGACAAGTAGTACTAAAAAGGAGTTTAGTCCCCAACTTAGCCCATAAACATCTCCAAAAGTGGCTAAGAAATTTAGTATCACGATCTGAAACAATAGTATTTGGCACACCATGCAAGCGAATAATTCACGAAAGAACAAATCAGCAACATTAACAGCATCTTCGCTTTTAGGACATGGTATAAAGTGTGCCATCTTTGAGAACCTATCCATGACAACAAATATGATATCCCTCCCCTTCTTTGTTCGAGGTAAACCTAAAACAAAGTCCATAGATATATCCTCCCAAGGAACACTAGGTACAGGCAAAGGCATATATAAACCATGAGGATTGAGTCGTGACTTAGCTTTTTGACATGTAGTGCAGCGAGCAACAAAACGCTCAACATCCCGTCTCATCTTTGGGCAAAAGAAATGTGTAGCAAGTATATCCTCCGTCTTCTTGACGCCAAAGTGTCCCATTAATCCTCCTCCATGCGCGTCCGCCAACAACAAAAGACGAATGAAGCTAGCTGGAATGCATAGCTTGTTAGCACGAAACACAAATCCATCGTTAAGAACGAACTTGTTCCAAGTTCTCCCTTCCTTACAATTCTGCAATACATCTTTAAATTCAGCATCATGTACATATTGATCTTTGATGGTCTCCAAACCAAATATTTTAAAGTCAAGTTGTGAAAGCATAGTATAACGACGAGACAATGCATCAGCAATAACTTTTTCTTTACCCTTCTTGTGTTTAATGACATAAGGGAAAGTCTCAATGAATTCAACCCATTTAGCATGTCTACGGTTCAGTTTTACTTGACTTTTAATGTGTTTCAAAGATTCATGATCAGAATGTATAACAAATTCTTTGGGCCATAAATAATGTTGCCATGTTTCTAAGGTCCGAACAAGAGCATATAATTCTTTATCATAAGTAGAATAGTTCAGACTAGGCCCACTTAATTTTTCAGAAAAGTATGCAACAGGTTTGCCATCTTGTAATAACACACCTCCTAATCCAATTCCACTAGCATCACATTCAAGCTCAAAAGTCTTATTAAAATTAGGAAGTTGGAGTTAAGGAGCATGTGTCAAGTTATCTTTCAATACCGTGAAGGCTTCTTCCTGTGCGTTACCCCAAACAAAAGGCACATCCTTCTTTGTAAGCTCGTTGAGAGGTGCAGCAATGGTGCTGAAATCTCTCACAAAACGCGTATAGAATCCAGCGAGGCCAAGGAAACTCCTCACTTGTGTGACCGTTTTGGGCTGCGGCCAACTCTCGATAGCTTCAATCTTGGCTTTATCAACTTCAATTCCATGTGGAGTAACAACATAGCCAGGAAAAGATACTCGATTGGTGCAAAAGGTGCACTTTCCAAGGTTACCAAACAAATATACATCACGTAGAGCAATAAAAACATCACGTAAATGTTGCAAATGTTCCTCCAAAGATTTGCTATAAATCAATATGTCATCAAAGTAAACTACCACAAATCGTCCAATGAAAGCACGTAAAACTTCGTTCATTAATCTCATGAAAGTACTAGGTGCATTAGTTAACCCAAAAGGCATGACTAACCACTCATATAATCCAAACTTAGTTTTAAATGATGTTTTCCATTCATCTCCCAATTTCATATGAATTTGATGGTATCCACTACGCAAATCAACTTTGGAGAATATTGTAGAGCCACTCAATTCATCAAGCATATCATCTAGCCTAGGAATAGGATGACGATAACGAATAGTAATATTATTAGTGCCTCTACAATCAACGCACATATGCGACTGTTACACCCTTGATGCGACTATAGGTCCCACGTGTCGAGGCACGACTTAGAGACATAATCGCATTGAAGGCATATGTCGCAAGTTAGGCAATCTTCACAACATCCCATGTAACATAATAATGGAAGGGGAGATAACATAGTTGGCTTACACTCGCCACGTCAATCAAGTACATAAATAACATTACATCAGCCAAACACTCATGGCCCGACTACGACGCCAAAATAAAAGAGAACCCAACATGCGACAACGGTCCCAAACACCCCCAACTGGGCACCACTACTGATCATCAGGAAAGGAAACATAGTATCGTTGAGAGTCTTCGTCGAACTCCCACTTGAGCTCATACGCGTCTCCTGGAGCGGAATCATCGGGCCCTGCATCTGGTGTAATAGTAATCTGTGAGCCACAGGGACTCAGCAATCTCGCACCCTCGCGATCAAGACTATTCAAGCTTATAGGTAAGGCAAGGTAAAAATAGAGTGGAGCTGCAGCAAGCGACTAGTAAGTATGGTGGCTAACTTATTCGCAAAAGAGAGTGAGAAGAGGAGGCAAAGCACGAGCGAGAAGCTAGAGAACAACCTGCGCAAACATTACTCCAACACCGTGTCCACTTCCCGGACTCCGCCGAGAAGAGGCCATCACGGCAACACACTCAGTTGATTCATTTTAATTAATTAAGGTTCAAGTTATCTACAACCGGACATTAACAAATTCCCATCTGCCCATAACCGCGGGCACGGCTTTCGAAAGTTCAATCCCTGCAGGGGAGTCCCAACTTAGCCCATGACAAGCTCTCACAGTCAACGAAGGACTAGACCTCCTCCAAAGACGTTCCGATGAGACTCGGTATCTCGGTAACTCAAGACACTTCAACAGGTTAAAACAAGACCAGCAACACCGCCCGGATGTGCCGACAAATCCCGATAGGAGCTGCACATATATCTTTCTCAGGGCACACTCAGATGAGCGCTCCATACAACTAAAACCAAACCTCGAGTTTCCCCGAGGGGGCGCTGCACAGGACTCTAGTTTGGACCAACACTCAGAGGAGCACTGGCCCGGGGGGGTTTAAAATAAGATGACCCGCGGGCTCCGGAAACCCGAGGGAAAAAGAGGCTAGGTGGAAAATGGTAAGACCAAGGTTGGGCATTGCTGGAAAAGCTTTAATCAAGGCGAACTATCAAGGGGTTCCCATTATAACCCAACCGCATAAGGAACGCAAAATCCGGGAACATAACACCAATATGACGGAACTAGGGCGACAAGAGTGGAACAAAACACTAGGCGAGAGGACGAGCCTTCCACCCTTTACCAAGTATATAGATGCATTAAGATAACATATCAATATAATGATATCCCAACAAGCAAATAAATGTCCAACAAGGAACGGCCTCCAATCTTCACCTGCAACTAGCAACGCTATAAGAGGGGCTGAGCAAAGCGGTAACATAGCCAATCAACGGTTTGCTAGGACAATGGTGGGTTAGAGGTTTGACATGGCAATTTGGGAGGCTTGCAAGCAAGTGGTAGGCATCGTAGCAATGGCATAGCAAAAGAGCGAGCAAACTAGCATAGCAAAGATAGTAGTGATTTCGAGGGTATGATCATCTTGCCTGCACAGTTGTCAGAGTTGACTGGATCCTCACAAGAAAACTCAACGGGCTCCTCGTTAGAGAACTCGTCTCCCGGCTCTACCCAAACAAGACAAACAAGCAACAGGGATACGATCAACCACGTGCAAACTCAAACAACACGATGCAAAGATGATATGCTATGCGGGATGCGATGCGGGGTGCAAAAATGCAAGATAGGATAGGAAATGCATGAACTTGGCCTCAACTTGGAATTCCAAGGGTGCCACTGAAAAGATGATATGAAATCACTTGAAAACTATATAAAGAACGCCGGAATCGGAGTTACGGTTTGGAAATGGCAAGCGATTTAAGAATGACACCGGTCTGCGATTTACAGCAAGTAGGCATCTAAAGGCAATGACATGAACATGCTACAGCCACCAAACAAGACAACAAAATACATGGAAGGGATGCACACAAGATGCTTAACAAAAGTCTAGCACTGAGCTACGGCCAAATCATCCATTAACAGGTTCAAACAAGCATGGCAAAAACGCAAATGCAAAACAGATTTCAGACTTAGTGAAATCAACACTTGTCTGAAATTTCAGATCATATAGCCCTCTTCGGAGCAACAAAACAACATGCTATAGGACCTGAACATGACAAAGAAAGACATGGAATGGAGATACTCAACAAGATTAACAAAAGTCCCTTAGTGACCTTGAGCCAAAAGGGATCACAAAATATACTAACAAGCACACGAACATAGCAAAAACATAATCAGTTTTCAGACTTAGTGAAAACTGAGACATGCTGAAACATAACTCACGAAGGCATGTTTACGAGCTCGATGCACTCACTACGGTGCAAGTCATGGCAAGACAAGCATACACCCATAAAGAAGGCACAAAAATACAAGCTATACATGGCAAGAACAATGGCATAGCATGCACGGATCAACTACAATAACATCGGCAAAATCGCAAACAAGTTGACGATCTGCCCAGATTCACAACGAAGCAAAAGTAGAGCTCGTTTGACTCAAGCTATGGTGCTCCATAATTGCAAGTAAAGACATGGATGGATAGAGCATAACAAGATTAACAAAACTCTTTTACTGATCATCCTCAAAAGAGGCACGGATCACTAGGAAACAGCATGGACATATGGCATCATGAACTAAATAATCCCAGACTTAGTGAAAACTACTAAGTCCCTGAAAACAGATTTACCGGGTGCCTCACTTTGCAAGCTTGCACAAGTCACCACACACATCCTAAAAATGCATGGGTTGCACCTCTGGAAAGATAACAAGATGCTTAACAAAACATATGAAGGACTCACAGGCATATCATGCACACAATAATCATGGCAAAAATGACAAAAGCCTAAGATGAACTAGCAGATCTGACAATTAAATCACGAAGCCTCCTTCTAGTAGCATTTCGGGCATCAAGATGAACTCAAATGAAAATGATGCAATGGAATAAAATGATGTACTCGTCGAAGCGAACATTTTGATATACTATATGTCCAAAACGGAGCCACAGATGCGGAGATACGACCGGTCAAAGTATGCATAAAAACTAGGAGGAGAGGGGAAAAAGTCAACCGCTAGATCTAGGGTTCCTCGCGGCGCGCGAACCGAGGCAGCGGCGGACTCGCCGGAGACGAAGCAGACGGCGGTGGCCGGGGTTGGTGGCAGCGGATCCGGCCCTCCCGCGGCCGGATCTGGCCGGCGGTGAGGCGGGGAGGCGGCGGAGCGGGCGGATCGGGGCGGCTCGGCGACCGGGCGGCAGCGACGAGGCGGCGACTGCGCGAGGCGGTGGCCGTGGCGGCCGGAGGCGGCGATGGCGCGAGGGTGCGGCGCGGCGGCGCCGGCCACCGGAGTTCGAGAAGGCGGCGGGGTCGGACGGCGCGGGGCTGGAAGGAGGCGGCGGGCGACGTGGGCTCGCGGGGGCCCGAATCGGGCTCCGCGGGCCGGCGGCGGTGGGAGGCGACGAGTGCCACGTGTCGGTGCGCGATTGGCACGGGGCGGCGGCGGTGATTTCGTCCGCTAGGAGGCGGACATGTCCGGCGGCGGAGGGATGAATTTTTAGGGTTTCGGGGAGAGGGGAGATCCGAAAACGGAGGGGTCTTTAAATAGGCATAGAGGGAGCTAGGAGAGTCCAAATGAGGTGCGGTTTTCGGCCACGCGATCGTGGTCGAACGCTCTAGATGAAGGAGAAAAGTTTGGTGGGTTTTGGGCCAAATTAGAGGGGTGTTGGACTGCAACACACACGAGGCCTTTTCAGTCCCTCGGTTAACCGTTGGAGTATCAAACGAAGTCCAAATGGTACGAAACTTGACAGGCGGTCTATCGGTAGTAAACCAAGGCCGCTTGGAAAGTCTCGGTCCAATCTGGAAATGTTTGATCCCCACACACGAAAAAGCTAGAATTGACCACCGGAGGAGAATGAAGCGCCGGAATGCAAAACGGACAACGGGGAAAAAGCTCGGATGCATGAGATGAACACGTATGCAAATGCAATGCACATGATGACATGAGATGAGATGCATGAAAAAGATAAAAACACACGGAGACAAAGACCCGAACCCGAGAAAATAAAATAACTTAACGCCGGAAACGGCAAGAGTTGGAGTACAAATTGGGAAAGTTATATCTGGGGCGTTACAGCGACGTACCATCCTTTTTCGGCACTAAAATGATAGGAACAACACAAGGACTAAGGGATTCGCGTATATAACCTTTGTCGAGCAATTCTTGTACTTGATGCATAATCTCCTTTGTCTCCTCTGGATTGGTATGGTATGGTGCACGGTTGGGTAATGATGCACCGGGAATTAAGTCAATTTGATGCTCAGTCCCTCTAATAGGTGGTAATCCCGGTGGCACGTCTTGTGGAAAGACGTCAGCGAACTCCTGCAAAATGTTAGTGACAGCAGGAGGCAAATAGGAAGTCACGTCCTCGAATGAAAATAATGCCTCTTTGCACACAAAATCATAGCAAACAGATTTGCTAAAATCTAGATCATCAATATCGGATTTGGTGGCTAGTAAACATGCACTTTTCAATTTAATTTCAGAAACAACACTAGATGGTTTATTATTAGGCTTCATTTGTTGCTCAAATTCTTTTGCCACAATCTGATTTTCACTCTTATTTTTCTCCTGTTTTGCTTTATTAGCTCTATTAATATCATCTTTCAAAATGGAATCAGGAGTCATAGGAAGCAAAGTAATATTTTTATCCTTATGAACAAGAGTATACTGATTGTTTCTACCATGGTGTACAAATTTTTTATCAAATTGCCATGGTCTACCAAGTAATAAGGAACATGCTTGCATAGGTACCACATCACAATCAACATAATCAGCATATGTAGAGATACTAAAATGCACACGAACAGTACATGTTACCTTAACCTTGCCGCTGTTGTTGAACAATTGGATGTAGTAAGGATGTGGATGTGGTCTTGTGGTGAGAGATAGCTTCTCCACCATCTCCATGCTAGCCAAGTTATTGCAGCTCCCTCCATCTATGATGACGCGAACAGAACGTTCCTTCACAACTCCCTTTGTATGGAACAAATTATGCCTCTGATTTTGCTCAGCTTGTGTAACCCGCACACTCAAAACACGTTGAGCAACTAAACATCCATACCTGTCAGCATCTTTAGCAGTCATGTATTGCGTCTCATGATCAGAATCCTCTCCACCGTGTTCTTCATGTGTAATAAGAGCCAAAGTCTCCTCATCATAGTCACTAGCGGACTCATACCCACCATCCTCAGTAACAATCATCACACGCTGAGATTGGCATTCTCTCGCAAAATGTCCTCTTCCCTTACAACAACGACAAATAATATCACCTGTGTGCCCTGTTGATGCCATGGAAGAACAAGAACTCTGTGCAGGCCCAGCAGGTGTGCTCTTGGCAGATAGTGGTGGTTGTGCTTGCTTTCTCGTATCATGGCTGGAGGTGGCACCTGATGGAGGTGCTGGTGCAGTGGTAATAGAGGATGCACGTGGTATCCATGATGAAGATCGACCTGCTGAAAAGTTAGTTCGCGCCAATGCCTGTCAATCCTGCACTTCACGTTCAGCTTTACAAGCAAGATGGAATAAATGAGTGATATTAGTATACTCCTTATACTCTAGAATGGTCTGAATATCTCTATTTAATCCACCCATAAAACGTGCAAGCATAGCTTCATTCTCCTCAACAACACCACATCTAATCATGCCAGTTTGTAATTCCTGATAATATTCTTCTAAATTTTTTTTCCTTGTCTTAAACGCTGCAATTTTTGAAGTAATTCACGTTGATAATATGGTGAAACCCAACGAGTACGCATAGCAGTTTTCAAAGCAGCCCAAGTAGCTGGAATAGGATATAATCTACAATGTTCAGACCACCAAACACATGCAAAGCTAATGAAAGCACAAACAGCAGCAGGAACACGTCTCTCCTCAGGATATTGTAAACATGTAAATCGTTGTTCAGTTTCTAACTCCCAAGTAAGATATATATCAGGAACATATCTACCCTCAAATGGTGGAATGTTCAATTTTAGTTTAGGGATATGGTCATGATCACGTACCTGAGGTGGTTGTGCAGCCCTACCATTGCGATGATATGCATGAGGACGACCTGGTGGCGGTGGTGCTGGTGGTTGCACGTACTTCTGATTTTGATCAACCTCATCCTCGTAATGGTCCTCCACCTCTGCAGTAGCAGCAGTAGCTATAGAAGCATCAACAGCGGCACCAGAATTTTGACCAGGCACAAGGGGAATGTGGAGTGCCCGTCCCACTTGATTTGGAAAGTGATGTTGTTGTTGTTGTAGAGGTGCGTTAGGTGTAGCTAGTGGTGGTGGTGGTGGAAGACGTGTGAGAAATTCATTAAACTTGTTATCGAGCTTTGTTTCGAACATCTTCTCCATGCCATGTATCTTCTCCATGGCCTCTTCAAATATGTTTAGCACATCTTGCACCTGTCCACTCATCATTTGCTGAAATTTATCATGTAGCTCTTTGTTCGTCATGTTCTCCCAATCTGTCTCATCAGCTTGTGATCCTGCCATGGTTAGCAGGAATAGAAACACACAAGAATATGATCCTACAGACTACTAGGAAGTGGTGGTGGTGGTGGCGGTGTATCACAAATCCAGCAAGCGAATCTCAAATTATTACCAGTTCTTACCCAGCAACAGGTGGTGATCGGCAATTGTGGTAGTCAAAACTCTCAAAGATTGGATAGAGCGAGTGCCAGGTGGTGTCAAACGCACGATGTAGATGTATGTGGAGCTGTGAAGGCTTATGATATGGTAGAAAAAATGTCAGCAATAATCAATTCAGAGATGCAAAGTTGAATAAACGCTCAACGACGGTACTGTGTTGGTCCTAGGCTAGACCGTACTAGAGACGCGAGCCTAGAACACGAACAAAATCACGGCGCGGCACGTAAACAAGGGAGGAGCACTCTCTGATTTTTTCCTTTTTTTTCCTTTTTTTTCACTTTTTTGCACTTTTTTTCCTCTTTTTTTCTACTCCGCAACAAATTTTTTCGAAAAAGTCTACAAATGGTCTAAAAACTGCCTAGCCAGAATTTTCTAGACTTAGTTTTTTTTGAAACTGGAACTATTTTTCTACTGCGGGTAGCATGGAATCTCGGGAGTCCTACTCTGTCATGAGTCGGAGTATGGCGTGATCTGGAACTCGAAAACAAAGCAACAAATACTGGACTTGGACTAGGACTGGTGGCGGAGATGAATCTGGTGGCACTCGGACTGGTGGTATATCCGGACTCGGATTGGTGGTGGTATATGGCGATGGTATATTTGAACTCGGATTGGTGGTGGTATATGGCGATGGTATATGTGGACTCGGATTGGTGGTTGTATATGGCATCGGCGATGTATATGGTGGGGTGGTGGTATATGGTAATGATGATGACGATGGTGCGGCGGCGGCGTGACAACTTGTGAATAGAACTCGAAACTCTAAGGGACTAGACACCAAGACCAGCAACTCGACACGACGATGCAACCGCAAATTCAACAAAGCAAAACTCTAAAAAGACTATGCAAAGGCTCAGATTGGTTCGGATACGATGACCTAACCCTAATTTTTTTGGCTTTTTCGTGGACTATAGGTATGAAGAACAGACTCGACCTAAACTATGAAAAACTATAAAATCTCACCGAGCAACCTGGAAATCTGATACCACTTGATAGAGGCGAAGGTGTCCCGATGTTTCGATGAGATGGTGGCTATCGTTTTCTATGGGAGTCGACCTTGACGATCCGACTACGAACGTGCAAGACGTCGCGCCTTAGCAATCGCTAAACCAACTTCCGAGGGTTATTGACCACGCCGGAGCATGATCAACCTGGCCACGAGGGTCTATTTCCTGCGAGCAAACGAAGAACAAGCAAGAATCTGAGATTGCAATCTGGATATTGTGAATATAAGATGAAAGCTTTATTGATCAAGGTGGGGTTCTATGACGCCCTTGTCTGGTCGTTGAACACAAACGAAGTACGCGAAGTTGCAGCTATGGCGAACTTTAATCTAAACAAAACCCAAAGTCTAAACGACGCCCTAAGGGCTGTATATATGGAGGAAGATGGGGGATTTCGTGGCGCTTGGAGGAGGGGTCCAAAACCAACCCTAACTCTTGTTTCCCCACACATACGGACTCTAAAAACAGCCTATACTTAAGTATTTTGAAAATACATGGGCCTGGCCCAATAATAAGGTGACGCAGCACCTAAAATAGCCTCTGGACCAAATTTATGAAGTGGCATCTTGTATATTTCGTCCAAGGCTTCATGCACTCCTTATGGTGGCTTCAAAGTCCTGAAATCATCACTTGTAACTCCGTTCTTGACCCCCTTGCGCATGCCATCATCTCCATGCTTGAACTTGATCAAAGGTTCATATTTCTTGTCCAAGCTAGGCCCTTCATTTGTAAGCAAAACAAATGTATCCAATTTAGGCAGCATCATATTCTCATGAAAATTAGAATCGTTACCAAGAAACGAAAGTATCTGATAATTCAATTGGCGTGCATGAGCTCTAGTAATTGGTCCAGTATGTATAGCAGGGGCTGTGGGTGTAACAATGGTATTGATGTCCTCATCAACAAGAGACACAAGATTTATACTGGTTCGGGCCACCGTTGTGGTGTAATACCCTACTCCAGTGTGGTGGTGGTGGATTGCCTCTTGGGCTGGTGATGAATAGTACAAGGGAAGAACAGCCTCCTGAGGAGAGGTGGTCTTGTGCTTGGTGAACTTGTGTGGATGAGGGTGATCTGAATGATCCTCGTCTGAGCTCGGCCCCTCCTACTATGGTGGATAGTACTATTTATAGAGGCCCTGGTCCTCTCCCCAAATATTGAGCGGGAAGGGATCCAACAATGACCAATTTGAAAGGGGACAACAAGTACAAGCTATCCTGACTAAAGGTGGTCTTCGCCTATCGAAGGCGCTGGTGGTGACGCCGTCTTGGGCTCCACGATGACCTCCGTCCTGCCGTCCTACTGGTCTTGGTCTCGTTGCACCGATATGGAAACCTTTGCCTGATGCCTTGGTACTCCGCGCCTGTGCTTGCTCCCTTATCACCAAAGGGGAAACGAGGACACCGCGAGCTGGCGCCCGCCTGGCGCCTGCCTGGCCTTGGTCGTCATGGCTTGCATCACAGGAACCTCATGAGGTACCCCTTGCCTTGATCTCTCCGCCCCCTCGCGAGCCTGCCTGGTGAGGCCGCTCCTGAGGAGGCCTTGTGTCGTCCACCTCGCGAGGCTTGGCCCCTCGCAAGGGTCTTGAGTGTTGGTTGACGAAGACGGGCCATACTGGGCCGCTGGTGGAGCCACGCCGTGGGCCGCAGGCAGGCAAGTCTGGGGACCCCTGTTCCCAGAACGCCGACAGATTGCTCAGTGGATGTAATTTCCTGTAATATATGCTGGATGTGCAATGTTTTCCCCTGTATGCCGTACCTTTGCTTGATCGGTTTTGGTCCTGTGCATAATTGCTCGTCGTAATGGGCTCAAATTATCTAATTTGGCCTAAATACATGTACGAACTTTAGTGGGCCCATTAAGTTAATGGGCCGTTACCAGACCGAAAGTTAATGGTCGGCCCTCTTACCTCCCGGGTTGTTAATAGGCCAACATTGAAGCGGGCAACAGGTGGGCCCATTTGATTTCACGGGCCGTTAACAGGCTGTTACTAAGGTGAGGCTACATATGGCCCAACTATACTGTGGGCCTTTAGCAGGCCGAAAGACACAACGGGCTGGTACTGGACCATGAAGAGCATGGGCCGCTAAGAGGCCGAAAGTCAGGTCGTATTGTAAATGGCCCATCTGTGTTGTGGGCCTTTAGCAGGCCGAAAGAGAAACCGGGCTGGTATTGGACCATGAAGGGCATGGGCCGTTAAAAGGCCAAAACTCAGGTCCGACTACAAATGGCCCAACTCATTTATGGGCCGTCAATAGGCTGAAAGACACACATGGCCGGGAATTGGCCCAACACTTAAATGGGTCACTAAAAGGCCAAAACTCTAGTCCGACTACAAATGGCCCAACTGATTTATGGGCCGTCAACAGGCTGAAAGACACGCCGGGCCGAAAATTAGCCCAACACTTAAATGGGTCGCTAAAAGGCCGAAATATGTACATCCTGAAAATTGGCCCATCCCTTGAATGGGCCATTAACAGGCCGAAATCACATCAGGCCGATATTGAGCCCAAATATATAGCGGGCTGTTAACAGGCTCGAACTGAAGACATGCTGCAATGGTGTCAAATCTTTAACAGGCCATTGACGGGCCAAATTGGCACATTTCGTATGGGCCGTGGGCTTAAATGGACCTTACACAAGTAGGCCTTATATGGGCCGGCCTGCTAATTTTTACTGGGCCAGCCTTTTTCACCGCAATGGGTCACTGTTGGGCCGTGCCACGTGTTGACCTATCATAGGCGCCTCCTGTCCACTGAGTGGATGACATATGTCCCAACGCTGAGGCGACACGTGTTTCCTCCGGCCAATGAAGACTTTACACATGGAAAATCTCCATTGGTCCAGGCTGTTAACGAGTTATTGGATCCAAAACCGGACCAAATAGCTTAACGATGTTCCGTTACGGTGGATGCCACGTGTCGGTCACCCTTGACGAAAGCACTTCTGTGACGCGCGATTTATCGTCATGGAAGTGGACACTTCCGTGATGATAATTTTGGTAATGTCATTGAACACTTCTATGAAAGCACAGGTATGACTATCTTGATTCTGTTATAAAATCGTCATGGATGTACATGCATGACAGAAAATGTGACCTACTGTGACAAACACGTATCATCACGGAAGTGTATTTTTTTGTAGTGTTATTTGCCTTCCCTAGCCACATGGGCTTTTGAGGACTTGGTGTGCCTATCCCAATAAGGCCAGGGCACCTCCCCGCAGCCCATGCTATCCCTTGGGTCGTGGTGAACCCACTTGTGGAGTTCCAACCCCTCCAGAACCTTCTGGAAGCTTCCTGGTACAATACCAATAAAATTGCACCTTTTTCTGGAACCCAAAATATGACTTCATATATATAAATATTTACCTCTAGACCATTCCAAGACTCCTCGTGACGTTCGGCATCTCATCCAGGACTCCTAACAACATTTGGTTACCACTCATCAAATATTCCAATACTACTCTAGCGTCAACGAACGTTAAGCGTGCGACCCTTTGGATTCGAGAACTATGCAGACATGACCGAGACACCTCTCCGGTCAATAACCAATAGCGGAACCTGGATGCCCATATTGGCTCCTACATATTCTACTAAGATCTTTATCGGCCGAACCGTTATGACAACATTCGTTATTCCCTTTGTCATCGGTATGTTACTTGCCTGAGATTCGATCATCGGTATCTTCGTACCTAGTTCAATCTCATTACCGCAAGTCTCTTTACTCATTCCGTAATGCATCATCCCGTAACTATCTCATTAGTCACATTGCTTGCAAGGCTTCTTAGGATGTCCATTACCGAGATGGCCCAGAGGTACCTCTCTGATACTCGGAGTGACAAATCCTAATCTTGATCTATGCCAACCCAACAAACACCTTCGGAGATACCTGTAGAGCATCTTTATAATCATCCAGTTACGTTGTGACATTTGATAGCACACAAGGCATTCCTCCGGTATCCGAGAGTTGTATAATCTCATAGTCAGGGGAATATGCATATGGCATGAAGAAAGCAATAGCAATAAAACTTAACGATCATTATGCTAAGCTAACGAATGGGTCTTGTCCATCACATCATTCTCCTAATGATGTGATCCCGTTCATCAAATGACAACACATGTCCATGGTTAGGAAACTTAACCATCTTTGATTAACGAGCTAGTCTAGTAGAGGCTTACTAGAGACACAGTGTTTTGTCTATGTATCCACACATGTATCAAGTTTCTTCTTAATACAATTCTAGCATGAATAATAAACATTTATCATGATATAAGGAAATATAAAATAACAACTTTATTATTGCCTCTAGGGCATATTTCTTTCAGTCTCCCACTTGCACTAGAGTCAATAATATAGTTCACATCGCCATGTGATTTAACACCAATAGATCACATCGTTATGCGATTAACACCCATAGTTCACATCGCCATGTGACCAACACCCAAAGGGTTTACTAGAGTCAATAATCCAGTTCACATCGCCATGTGATTAACACCCAAAGAGTACTAAGGTGTGATCATGTTTTGCTTGTGAGAGAAGTTTAGTCAAAGGGTCTGCCACATTGAAATCCGTATGTATTTTGCAAATATCTATGTCTACAATGCTCTGCACGGAGCTACTTTAGCTAATTGCTCCACTTTCAATATGTATCCAGATTGAGACTCAGAGTCATCCGGATGAGTGTCAAAGCTTACATAGACGTAACCCTTTACAACGAACTCTTTGTCACCTCCATAACCGAGAAACATTTCCTTAGTCCTCTTTAGGTACCTAAGGATAATTTTGACCGATGTCCAGTGATCTACTCCTGGATCACTATTGTACCCCCTTGCCAAAGTCATGACAAGGTACACAATAGGTTTGGTATACAACATGGCATACTTTATAGAACCTATGGCTGAGGCATAGGGAATGACTTTCATTCTCTCTCTATCTTCTGCCGTGGTCGGGTTTTGAGTCTTACTCAACTTCATACCTTACAACTCAGGCAAGAACTCCTTCTTTGACTGATCCATTTTGAACTCCTTAAAAATCTTATCAAGGTATGTACTCATCAAAAGTTTAATCAAGCATTTTGATCTATCTCTGTAGATCTTGATGCCCAATATATAAGCAGCTTCATCGAGGTCTTTCTTTGAAAAACTTCTTTCAAACACTCCTTTATGCTTTCCAGAAAAATCTACATCATTTCCGATCAACAATATGTCATTCACATATACTTATCAGAAAGGCTGAAGTGCTCCCACTCACTTTCTTGTAAATACAGGCTTCACCGCAAATCTGTATAAAACTATATGCTTTGATCAACTCATCAAAGCGTATATTCCAACTCCGAGATGCTTGCACCAGTCCATAGATGGATCGTTGGAGCTTGCACATTTTGTTAGCACCTTTAGGATTGACAAAACCTTCTGGTTGTATCATATACAACTATTCTTTAATAAATCCATTAAGGAATACAGTTTTAATATCCATTTGCCAGATTTCATAAAATGCGGCAATTGCTAACATGATTCGGACAGACTTAAGCATCGATACGAGTGTGAAAATCTTATCGTAGTAAACACCTTGAACTTGTCGAAAACCTTTTGCGACAATTCGAGCTTTGTAGATAGTAACACTACCGTCAGCGCCCATCTTCCTCTTGAAGATCCATTTATTCTCAATGGCTTGCCGATCAATGAGCAAGTCCACCAATGTCCACACTTTGTTCTTATATATGGATCCTATCTTAGATTTCATGGCCTCAAGCCATTTATCAGAATCTGGGCTCATCATAGCTTCTTCATAGTTCGTAGGTTCGTCATGGTCTAGTAACATGACTTCCAAAAAAGATTACCGTACCACTCTAGTGCAGAACGTGCTCTTGTTGACCTACGAGGTTCTGTAGTAACTTGATCTGAAGTTTCATGATCATTATCATTAGCTTCCTCTCTAGTTGGTGTAGGCATCACGGGAACGGATTTCTTGGATGAGCTACTTTCCAAATTGAGAGAAGGTATAGTTACCTCATCAAGTTCTACTTTCCTCCCACTCACTTCTTTTGAGAAAAACTCCTTCTCTAGAAAGGTTCCATTCTTGGCAACAAAGATCTTGCCTTCAGATCTGTGGTAGAAGGTGTACCCAATTGTTTCCTTAGGGTATCCTATGAAGATGCACTTCTCCAATTTGGGTTCGAGCTTATTAGGCTGAAGCCTTTTGACATAAGCATCGCATCCCCAAACTTTAAGAAACAGCAACTTAGTTTTATTGCCAAACCACAGTTCATACGGTATCGTCTCAACGGATTTTGACGGTGCCCTATTTGACGTGAATGCAACTACCTCTAATGAATAACCCCAAAATGATAGGGGTAAATCGGTAAGAGACATCATAGATCGCACCATACCTAATAAAGTACGGTTACGATGTTCGGACACACCATTACGTTGTGGTGTTCCAGGTGGCGTGAGTTGTGAAACTATTCCACATTGTTTTAAATGAAGGCCAAACTCGTAACTGAAATATTCACCTCCATGATGAGATCGTAGAAACTTTATTTTCTTGTTATGATGATTCTCCACTTCACTCTGAAATTCTTTGAACTTTTCAAATGTTTCAGACTTGTGTTTCATTAAGTAGATATGCCCATATCAGCTCAAATCATATGTGAAGGTCAGAAAATAACGATACCCACCACGAGCCTCAACACTCATCGAACCGCATACATCAGTATGTATTATTTCCAATAAGTCATTGGCTCGTCCATTGTTCCGGAGAACGGAGTTTTAGTCATCTTGCCCATGAGGCATGGTTTGCAAGTATCAAATGATTCATAATCAAGTGATTCCAAAAGTCCATCTGCATGGAGTTTCTTCATGCGCTTTACACCAATATGAAATGGCAGTGCCACAAGTATGTTGCACTATCATTATCAACTTTGCATCTTTTGGCATCAATATTATGAATATGTGTACCACTACGATCAAGATTCAATAAACCATTTATATTGAGTGTATGACCATAGAAGGTTTTATTCATGTAAACAGAACAAAAACTATTCTTTGACTTAAATGAATAACCATATTGCAATAAACATGATCGAATCATATTCATGCTCAACGCAAACACAAAATAACATTTATTTTAGGTTCAACACTAATCGCGAAGGTAAAGAGAGTGTGCGATGGTGATCTTATCAACCTTAGAATCACTTCCAACACACATCGTCACCTCGCCCTTAACTAGTATCTGTTCATTTTGCAACTCCTGTTTTGAGTTACAAATCTTAGCAATTGAACCAGTATCAAATACCCAAGGGCTACTATGAACACTAGTAAAGTACACATCAATAACATGTATGTCAAATATACCTTTGTTCACTTTGCCATCCTTCTTATCCGCCAAGACTTTGGGGCAGTTCCACTTCCAGTGACCATTTCCTTTGCAGTAGAAGCACTTAGTTTCAGGTTTGGGTCTAGCTTTGGGCTTCTTCACAGGAGTGTTAACTTGCTTGTCATTCTTCTTGAAGTTCCCTTTCTTTCCCTTGCCCTTTTTCTTGAAACTAGTGGTCTTGTTAACCGTCAACACTTGATGATATTTCTTGATTTCTACCTTCGCCAATTTCAGCATCGCGAAGAGCTTGGGAATCGTTTTCGTTGTCCCTTGCATATATAGTTCGTCACGAAGTTCTAGTAACTTGGTGATAGTGACTAGAGAACTCTGTCAATCACTATCTTATCTGGAAGATTAACTCCCACTTGGTTCAAGCGATTTTAGTACCCAGACATTCTGAACACATGCTCACTAGTTGAGCTATTCTCGTCCATCTTGTAGGCAAAGTAATTGTCAGAGGTCTCATACCTCTTAACACAGGCATGAGTCTGAAATATCATTTTCAGCTCTTGGAACATATCATATGCTCCATGGCGTTCAAAACATTTTTGAAGTCCCGGTTCTAAGCCGTAAAGCATGGTGCAATAAACTATCAAGTAGTCATCATACCGAGCTTGTCAAACGTTCATAACATCTGTAGCTGCTCCTACAATAGGTCTGTCACCTAGTGGTGCATCAAGGACATAATTCTTCTGTGCAGCAATGAGGATAATCCTCAGATCACGGACCCAGTCCGTATCATTGCTACTATCATCTTTCAACTTAGTTTTCTCCAGGAACATATCAAAAAAACAGGGGAGCTATACGCGAGCTGTTGATCTACAACATAGATATGCAAATACTATCAGGACTAAGCTCATGATAAATTAAGTCCAATTAATCATATTACTTAAGAACTCCCACTTAGATAGACATCCACCAAGTCAAATAAATGATCACGTGATCCAACTCAACTAAACCATGTCCGATCATCACGTGAGATGGAGTAGTCATCAATGGTGAACATCTCTATGTTGATCATATCTTCTATATGATTCACGTTCGACCTTTCGGTCTACAGTGTTCCGAGGCCATGTCTGTACATGCTAGGCTCGTCAAGTTTAACCCGAGTATCCTGCATGTGCAAAACTGGCTTGCACCCGTTGTATTTGAACGTAGAGCCTATCACACCCGATCATCATGTGGTGTCTCAGCACGAAGAACTTTCGCAACGGTGCATACTCGGAGAGAACACTTATACCTTGAAATTTTAGTTAAGGGGTCATCTTATAATGCTACCACCGTACTAAGAAAAATAAGATGCAAAAAGATAAACATCACATGCAATCAAAAATATGTGAAAAGATATGGCCATCATCATCTTGTGCTTTTGTTTTCCATCACCAAAGCAACGTCATGATCTCCATCATCACTGGCTTGACACCTTGATCTCCATCGTAGCGCCGTGGTTATCTCACCAACTATTGCTTCTACAACTATCACTACCGCTTTGTGATAAATTAAAGAAATTACATGGTGTTTGAATTTCATACAATAAAGCAACAACCATAAGGCTCCTGCCAGTTGCCGATAACTTTTACAAAACATGATCATCTCATACAACAATGTATATCACATCATGTCTTCACCATATCACGTCACAACATGCCCTGCAAAAACTAGTTAGACGTCCTCTACTTTGTTGTTGCAAGTTTTACGTGGCTGCTACGGGCTTCTAGCAAGAACCATTCTTACCTACAGCACAAAACCACAACGGTGATTTATCAAGTTTGCTGTTTTAACCTTTAACAAGGACCGGCCGCAGTCAAATTCGATTCAACTGAAGTTGGAGAAACAGACACCCGCCGGCCACCTTTATGCAAAACTAGTTGCATGTCTGTCGGTGCAACCGGGCTCATGAACGTGGTCATGTAAGGTTGGTCCGGGCAGTATGAAGATCACTGCCCACAACTATTTGTGTTCTACTCGTGCATATCATCTACGCATAGACCTGGCTCAGATGCCACTGTTAGGAAACATAGCATGCAATTTTTAAAAAAAAATCCTACGCTCACGTAAGATCTATCTAGGATATGCATAGCAACAATGGGGGAGAGTGTGTCTACGTACCCTCATAGACCGTAAGCAGAAAAATTTATCACACGGTTGATGTAGTCGTACTCTTCGCAATCTGATCACGATCCAACCGATCCAGTGCCGAACGGACGACACCCGAGTTTAGCACACATGCGGCTCGATGACGTCTCCTCCTTCTTGATCCAGCAAGTGGGAGAGGATAAGTAGATGGGATCACAACCAACATGATGGCATGGTGGTGATGGTGGTGGTGGAGCACCGACAGCGCTTCGCTAAGCATCGCCGGGATGAGGTGGTGGAACTATGAAGTAACGGGAGAGAGAGGGGTGCCAAGGGCTTGGTGTATCGTCTTGGGGCGCCCCCTCCCCTCTATATATAGGTGGAGGGGCGTGGCAAACAGCCCCTCCAAGCCCTAGGGCGCAGCTAAGGTGGAGAGGACTTGGACTCCAAGTCCAAACCTATTCCTACTAGGACGCCTTCCTTATTTGCCTTCCCTAGCCACATGGGCTTTTGGGGACTTGGTGTGCCTAGCCCAATAAGGCCAGGGCACCTCCCCGCAGCCCATGCTAGCCCTTGGGTCATGGTGAACCCACTTGTGGACTTCCAGAACCTTCTGGAAGCTTCCCGGTACAATACCGAAAAAACTGCACCTTTTTCCAGAACCCAAAATATGACTTCCTATATATAAATATTTACCTCTAGACCATTCCGAGACTCCTCGTGATGTCTGGGATCTCATCCGGGAGTCCGAACAACATTTGGTTACCAATCATCAAATATCCCAATACTACTCTAGCGTCGACGAACGTTAAGCGTGCGACCTTGCGGGTTCGAAAACTATGTAGACATGACCGAGACACCTCTCCGATCAATAACCAATAGCTGAACCTGGAAGCCCATATTGGCTGCTACATATTCTACGAAGATCTTTATCGGTCAAACCGTTATGACAACATACATTATTCCCTTTGTCATCAGTATGTTACTTTCCCGAGATTCGATCGTCGGTATCTTCATAGCTAGTTCAATCTCGTTACCGGCAAGTCTCTTTACTCATTCCGTAATGCATCATCCCGAAACTAACTCATTAGTCACATTGCTTGCAAGGCTTCTTACGATGTGCATTACCGAGAGGGCCCAGAGATACCTCTTTGATACTCGGAGTGACAAATCCTAATCTCGATTTATGCCAACCCAACAAACACCTTTGGAGATACCTGTAGAGCATCTTTATAATTACGCAGTTATGTTGTGACGTTTGATAGCACACAAGGCATTCCTACGGTATCCGGGAGTTGCATAATCTCATAGTTAGGGGAATATGTATATAACATGAGGAAAACAATAGCAATAAAACTTAACGATCATTATGCTAAGCTAACGGATGGGTCTTGTCCATCACATCATTCTCCTAATGATGTGATCCCGTTCATCAAATGACAACGCATGTCCATGGTTAGGAAACTTAACCATCTTTGATTAACGAGCTAGTCTAGTAGAGGCTTACTAGGGACACGGTGTTTTTTCTATGTATCCACACATGTATCAAGTTTGTGGTTAATACAATTCTAGCATGAATAATAAACATTTATCATGATATAAGGAAATATAAAATAACAACTTTATTATTGCCTCTAGGGCATATTTCCTTCAATACCCTCATACAGCGCTCTCCGGAGAGGTACGGGTGGAATGGAAGTACCACTCACACCATGCTGAGGACCCGCGCCCACCATCTTTCAACACCTGTCATGACAGAAGAGTAAATGGAATTAGTACAACATAAAAAAATTGAATACCGACATGAATAATAAAATGTATATTAACTCATCAGGTAATAGGTAAAGATAGGTCCATCAGCATGTATACCCCTCGACCCTCGACCCCTCGGCGATGAGGATTTAAAGCCAAGTTTGAAACTTCAAACAACCAAACTGACAAAAAATCAGGACGTAGAAAGAGAAACGAAAGACAAAATAGTACATAGTGAGAGGTTGTGCAACTAGGATGATTTTTCTGTACCAGCTTTTTTAATGAATTGGAGACGATGATGTCGAAGAAGTTGAAAGACACCAATGGCTTTCGAGTTCTTCACCATCATCCTCTCAAATTCGTTAAAAAAGTTGTTACAGAATATCATCCTAGTTGCACAACCTCTCACTACGTATTGTTTCGTCTTTGGTTTCTCTTTCTACACTTTGATTTTTTTGTCATGAGTCGGTTTGGGTGTTTCAAGTTTCAACACTTGGCTTTTAATCCTCGGCGATCATCGACCCCTCGACTCCTCGGCAACCCTCAACCCCTGACCCCTCGGAAATCCTCGACCCTCGACCCCTCGGCGGTCCTGTCAAACACCTTCACTGTGAGCATGGTGCAGCTGTTGTCATAGCTTAGGATGCGGACATGCCCAAGCTGAATGTCATCAGCGCGGGCGAACTGCTTCAATCCATTCTTCGCGAACGGGTGGAAGCAGTTCATCCACGCTCATGACATTCAGCTCGGGGGCATCCTCATCTTAAGCTACGACACCAGTCGGTCAGCACTCGGACTGGAAGATCCTCGCCCCCTGACCCCTCGCCCCTCGACCACTCGACCCCTCGGCAACCCTCGACCCCTAACCCCTCGGCAATCCTCAAACCTCGACCCCTCGGCGGTCCTGTCGAACACCTTCACTGTTGAGCATGGTGCGGCTATTGTCGTAGCTTAAGATGCAGACGTGCCTGAGCCGAAGGTCATCAGTGTAGGTGAACTGCTTCCATATGTTCTTCACGCACGGATGTAAGTAGTTCACCCACTCTCATGACCTTCAGCTCGGGGACGTCCTCATCTTAAGCTAAGACACCAGTCGGTCAGCACTCGGACCAGAATATCCTCGACCATCGACCCCTAGAGCCTCGACACCTCGCCCCTCGATCCTCAACCCTCTGCCCCGACCCTCGACCCCTTGGGAACCGGTGATCCTCGACCTGGTTCCGTCGGCGCCGACGCACCGCTAACCTCGACCCGGTTCCGTCGGCGCCAATGCACCCCTAACCTCTTCTTCTTCTTCTTCTTCTTCTTCTTCTTCTTCTTCTTCTTCTTCGTCTCCTGATGTGGGGTGCGGGAAGCCATATGAAACACAAAGTAATGCAAAGGCACTAGAATTTCTAGGAGAAATCGGATAGCATAACGGCTGTAAATGCTCATAAAAAGATTTGAGACATTCACAACAGTATGCAAAGCCACTCAATAACATCATATCAAGGTTCTGGGTCCAACTGACAACATACTACAGGTAATAGAAACTGAACCGAGGCCTGGAACCAACAATCCTAAGATTCTACGGAGTAGTAACACGTGAACCTGATAGAGAGATGAGATCCTAGTCCTGAACCCATGTAGAAAGAGAAGAGGATGACTCAGATCGGAAGGGCATAAGGTAAAGGAGTAAAAAGAGCCTTGCGTTCCCTCCCACAATCAATTCCCCTACATATAACTAAAGCATTTCTAGACTCAACATCGACCAGTTTGGCTTGAAGAACCTACAGGCAGTCCGGCTCTGATGCCAATGCTGTCAAGACCCCGATCCTAATGCCACACTGATCTAGCATGTAACACCTCATATCACTTTGCGGCCTCACGCACGGTATTCCCACGGGTGTCGCCTTACCAGGCCCGGGACCGTTTGCGCCTTTTGGCTCACGTATATGATAGTGTCGCTAGCATCCATATGGCAAAGAACCCGGGCTGACATGGCTAGTTGTGAACCCAAAGTGGCACTAACTTACAGGGACAGGCATACATGACCCAGCAACGAACGTGTCAGTCATCAGCATGTGAATCCGTGCTGTAGCAGCTGGGCTAGCAGGACTCCGGAGAATCTGGGCTATAGCAGGCTAACAGGACTCTGGTAGACACCGCGTGACATTTCCCCGAAGGGACAGACACAGGAATGAAGAAGGACACATGTCGGCCAGTCTAAGTGTTCCGGAGCGGTAACAACTGGGCTAACAACACTCCGGTAAACCGGGCTGTAGCAGACTACCATGGCTCAGTGGAAGCACTAGACTACATTTCCCCATAAGAGAGGCTACCAAGGATAAACAACTAGGTAGTCAGATCCCACACATACCAAGCATTTCAAACATACACACAATATGCTCGATATGTGCAAATACAACATGGCATCACAACAAAACTCTACAACTCAAGTACTTTATTTAAAGGCTCCAGAGAGCCATACATATCATATTCATACAGATAGGGGTCACACGAGCCAACACTCAAGTCATATAAACATACAAGCACATGCGGAAGCAAACTTGTGTGAGTACAGACAACTAGAAAGAAAGAAGGCTTGATGAAGCCTGTCTATCTACAAAGGCCCTTCACAAGCTCAGGGTCACCACCTGGGCATCAAGCTACTCATCAACGTCGAGATCTACATAGAACCCATCGGAAGGGGCGACATTCTCTTCTACAACAGTAATTAAGCAAACTTGAGTACAAAGGTACTCAACAAGACTTACATCAGATCCTACATACATGCACATTATCAACAAAGGGATAGTGGAGTTAATTGCAGCAAGCCAGCTTTGACTCTTGGCTAAGCTATCCTACGAGACAACAGCTTGTAAATGTTTTGCGCACACGAGTCCACTACTCACCACAACAATACACTACCGCGGATCCTCCTCTGTCATCCTACGGAAGCGCCATCCACGACACTCACACTTGTCTTGAGGCTTTTAGGAGTATCCATTTACTTGTCTATGAACTGTATAGGCAACCAAGTAGTCCTTTACCGCGGACGCAGCTATTCGAATAGTTTTGTACCCTGCAGGGGTGTACTTCTTCACACACGCTTCCACCACTTATCGCCATTTACACGACATGTACTCGACAACCTTCAAGCGAAAGCCCAACGAGGGTGTCAGCCACGGCCTACCTAAACACTCAAGTCTCTAGTCCAGGTTTATCGCCTATTCAGGTTCCATCCGTAGGGAGTCCGGCCGAGGTTTCCACATACGGCCCCGAATGATGTGTACAGGGTTCCGAGACACCAAACGGGCGCCCGGCATGCCCGGCCACGTACCTACCGCATCACAGCCCACCCCGAGGGTCAGCGCTGCGCACGGCCTCCAGTATACCACAAACACCAGAAACTACTTGCAACTCCTGGACAGAGGACAAGGGTGGTTAAGAAGCCGAGAGGGTCAATTAAGGATCCCAATGCATGGTAGTAGCTGATCTTAAATCACACATATAGATCTCAGTGCTTAAGGACGGTTCCAATGAAACAACCCACCATGTACTCCTACATGGCCTCTCATCGATACCTTTACCAAATCATGCTCAACACATCACTCTTATCACCGACATGATCATTTCACTCTAGCCCATCACCTAGATGAACTAGACCTGACACAACTCTAAGCATAGCAGGCATAGCATGGTAGGAGACACAAACATGGCTCAATCAACTCCTACACATGCTAGTGGGTTTCATCTAGTTACTGTGGCAAAGACAGGTCATGCATAGGAAATGGGTTCAACTACCGTAGCACACAACAGTTTGAAACACGGTTGTCTTAAATGCAGTAAACGAGAGCAAGGGCAAGAACATGGGATTTTATCGACATGATCAAATGGGGTGGTTGCTTGCCTGGCAGATCAGCAGACTGGTACTGTCCTTCGTTCGGGTACTCGCGGTATTCCTCCGGGGCAGAACCTACCGCAAGGAGCACCAACAACACAATCATTACCAAACAATATGCAACAATATGATTCATGCATGAGACATGGCAATATGAGTGTGTTGGGCTAATGCATCTAAAACCAGATGGTTTTGAGCTATTTTGAACCAAAGATTCAAAGTCCAAACCCATTTGTGATCACAAATAGTGCTTTATCATGTTCTGCACTAAACAGCTAGTTAACTTGTTTAGACATGCATGAAACCAGTACAGATGGATAGATTGGATTTTTCTGATCATTTTTCATATATAACACTTTGCATTTGGAGTTACAGATTAATTTCTATGAATTTTTGAAGTTTGTAACAATTTCTGGAATTTTCTGAATAAGTTTAAATCTAGAAAACTCTTTACTGCGCCAGCATGACATCAGCAAGTCAACGGGGCCGGTCTAGGTCAAACTAACCAGTGGGTCCTGCGTGTCAGGGATTAACTAAACTAATTGAATTTAGTTAGTACTAACCTAGTTTAGTTAGCAGGGAGGGCCCCCACCTATCATTAACCCAGGGGAGGTCAAACCCCCTGGTCAAACCGGGCTAACCACCGGCGTTTAGCCGCCGGCGGCAGCAGACACGGCGGAGGGCTCGGGCTCACTGCTCCGGCGACCAAATGGCCAACAGAGAGAGGCTACGGGGAGCTGGAGCTCACCCGCGCCCGTTGCAGCAAGCAGGAGCAGCTAGGGCGGCCGGTGACGACGTCCACGAGCTCGGCAGCGGCGGCCGGAGCTCGGGCGTGCTCGGGTTCGGCGCTAGGGGGCACGGCAGAGGGCGCGGTGAGGTGCTATGGGCTCCTGGGGGTGCGGCGAACGCGGTGATGCGCTCGGGCTCGAGCCCGCATGGCAGTGGCTATGACGACGACGTGCAGAGGCGGAGGCGTGTGCGGGTGAGCGAGGTGCGGCAACTATGGCGCACGAAGGAGAGAGCAGAGAGGGGGAGAACGGAAGTGGCTCACAGCGAGTCGGGCGAGATGGTCGGCGAGCTCGGGATGGTCGGAGCTGAGCAGGGCGGCGAAGTGGATCTCCGGCGACGGGCGGTGAAGGCGAGGTCGGGGAGGCGTCTCTGAGGCGTGCGAGTGCTCGGGGCTCGGCTGGCTCGATGAAGTGGACGACGGCGGAGCTTCTAGACACGGCGGGGTGATGAGTGGACTGCGGTGGCTGCGAGCTTCACGATGGCGCGAGTGCGGCTGCGTTGGCCATGGCAAAGAGAGGGCGAGAGAGAGGGCAGGGGGGAAAAGTGAGGTGTCGGTGGAGTCGGGGCGGCACCGAGGAGGCATTTCGAGGCATTGCCGCACTGTCCAGGCGACGCAGATGAGCAGGGAGCTGCGTGGCGAGCTCGGCACGCATGCACCGCCCCTCCTCTGCCTACTGGCAAAGGTGGGTGATGACTTGCATGGGCCAGGTGGGCCGGCCCAGTGCAGGTAAGTGGCCTCTGGCCTCTTCTCTCTCTCTCTCTCTCTCTCTCTCTCTCTCTCTCTTCTAATTATTTCAGTTTTCTATTTTCTGCAAATGTTTTTGGCTTTATTTAAAATGCTAAAGAATTTCACAAAAACCTGAAAATACTTCTGGGCTCTATTTGGATTATTTCCAACAGCCCTCACTTAAATTCATAATTATTTGGACATTTAAAATATTTTATAGTATTCAAATGTCCAAATGCAAATAGCTAATGATTTAATCCAGTGACCTTTGGTGTCCTAGAAAAATGTGAACCAATTTTGGCAGAGGTTATAGACCAAGACAAAAGTGATGAACATTTTTGAAGGGCATTTCAGGTTCAATGGGAAAATATTTTAGTAACCCTAGTTGGTTTAAGTGGTGCTGGGGTTTTGGTTCATCCCTATTTCAAGTTTCTGGAAATTTTAAATATGATGCATCACTCTAATGCAAGCATTGACTAGGGTTGTGACAATTAACCCATAGGACAAAACATATCTACTCAAACATCATAGGATAACCATAGAACATTGGGAAATAATATATGGAGTTGAGCACCATGTTTAAGTAGAGCTTACAACGGGGCGAAGGGTGTTACACCGCTGCATAGAGGGGGAGAGAGTTGGGTTGACAGTAGCAAGATTGTTGATGAAGATCGCCGTCACGATCCTAGCCCCGACAGCACTCTGGCGCCACCGGGAGAGAGGGGGAGAGAGCCCCCTCCTTCTTCTTCCTTGGCCTCCCCCCCTAGATGGGAGGAGGGTTTCCCCTCTGGTCCATGGCCTCCATGGCAGCGGAGGGACGGGAACCCCTCCGAGATTGGATCTCCCTCTCTGTTCTGTTTTGTTTCCCGCTCCCCAGATCTGGCCGAAAACCATTTCTTATATTCCCGGAGATCCGTAACTCCGATTGCACTGATATTTTTACATTTTTTTTTCCGGATATAAGCTTCCTTGCGCCCGAAGTACAGCTCCAACTGACGTACGAGGTGAGCAGCACCCACCACCACGTGCTAGGGGCCTGGGGCGCGCCCTGGTATATTGTGGTCCGTGTGGGCCTCCGTTTGCGGTGATTCCAACTCCTAAAATTCGTAACTATTCCAAAATAATTCTTCGTGGAGTTTCATCACCTTTGGACTTCGTTTGATATGGATTTTCTGCGATACAAAAACATGCAACAAACAGGAACTGGCACTGGATAAGTAAGTTAGTCCAAATAAATCACATAAAAAGTTGCCAAAAGTATGTGAAAGTTGTATAATATTGGCATGAAACAATCAAAAATTATAGATAGGACGAAGACGTATCAGCATCCCCAAGCTTAATTCCTACTCGTCCTCGAGTAGGTAAATGAGAAAAAATATAACTTTTCGATGTGGAATTCTACCTAACATAAACTTGATCATATGTCTAGTCATGGCATGAATATTAAGACATAAGTGATTCAAAGCAATAGTCTATAATTTGACATAAAGACATCAATACTCAGGCATACCAACAAACAATCATGTCTTTTAGAATATCAAATGCTCAAGAATGTTATCCCTACAAAATCATATAGCCTTGTCATGCTTTGTCTTCTTAACACAAAGTAGAAATCATGTACTACCCCGGTGTCAGCCAAGCAATTGGTTCATACTTTTTAACGCGCTTCAGCTTTTTCAACCCTCACGCAATACATGAGCGCAAGCCATGGATATAGCATTATAAGTGGAATAGAGTATGATGATAGAGGTAAATATAGAGAAGACAAAAAAGTAATAAAGTCTCACATCAACGCGGCTAACCAACGGGCTATGGAGATGCCCATCAATTGATATCAATGTGAGGAGTAGGGATTGCCATGCAACGAATGCACTAAGAGCTATAAGTGTATGAAAGCTCAATGTGAAAACTAAGTGGGTGTGCATCTAATCCTATAATGAAATATTCCCACTAGTATATGAAAGTGACAACATATGAGACTCTCCATATGAAAAACATGGTGCTACTTTGAAGCACAAGTGTGGTAAAGGATACTAACAATGCCCCTTCTCTTTTTGTTTATTTTTTCTTTCTTTTTGTTTATTTTTCTCTCTTTTTTCCTTTTTCTCTTTTTCTTTCTTTCTCTCATTGTATGAAGTCTCATCCCGACTTGTGGGGGAATCATAGTCTCCATCATACTTTCCTCACTAGGGCACTCCTCTAAAATTGAATAATGATGATCATCACACTTCTATTTACTTATAACTCAAAAGAAATAAAAATTACAACTCAATACCTATGACAAAGTATGACTCTATATGAATGCCTCTGGCAGTGTACCAGGATGTGCAATGATCTAGCCTAACAACGATATCAAAAAAACGGACAAGCCAAGGAAATATCATGCTATCTATCTTATGATCATGCAAAGAAATATGAAAATGAATGCTCAAGTCATCAAACGGAAGTGGTGGAAGTCGCATGACAATATATCTCGGAATGGCCATGGAAAAGCCATAATAGGTAGGTATGGTGGCTGTTTTGAGGAAGATATAATAAGGCTTATGTGTGATAGAGTGTATCATATCACGGGGTTTGGATGCACTGGCGAAGTTTGCCCCACGTCTCGAGGTGAGAAAGGGCAATGCACGGTACCGTAGAGGCTAGCAAATTGCGGAAAGGTAAGAGTGCGTATAATCCATGGAGTCACATTAGTCATAAAGAACTCATATACTTATTGCAAAATTTTATTAGCCCTCGAAGCAAAGTAATACTATGCATGCTCCTAGGGGGAGGTTGGTAGGAGTTAACCATCGCGCGCCCCCGACCTTCACACAAAGATAGACAATCAAGGATAAATTGTGCTCCAACTTTCATAGCATAATGGGAGAT
This sequence comes from Triticum urartu, assembly GCF_003073215.2. Lineage (NCBI taxonomy): Eukaryota > Viridiplantae > Streptophyta > Magnoliopsida > Poales > Poaceae > Triticum > Triticum urartu. Next base: position 621,156,867 of record NC_053023.1, read on the forward strand.
TATACATGCATGCTTCGGGAATCACAAACCTTAACACCAATATCTTATTAAACACAATCATCCACTAGTACCTCCCACATATTCCATCTCTATATCACAAAACTATTGCAAGGAATCAAACATATCATATTCAGTGATCCACAAGTTTTATGTAGGATTTTATGACTCACCATGCAATTGACCAATTCTTGTTGACTCTCTAAATAGATATAAGTGAATCATGAGAGTTCAATTTTTTCTACAAAAGATTATGCCCTAACAAATATAAGTGAAGCAGAAGAGCATTCTACGAACATCTGTTTTCTATGTGAAGAGAAACGGGCAATCCAAACTTCAAATGATATAAGTGAAGCACATGAATCATTCTATAATGCCATACTCAAAAGATTTAAGTCAAGTGCAATGAGCATTCTATAAATCAAGCATGTACTATCTCATACCAGCATGGTGCATAAAGGAAAAATTAAAACTAAATGCAAAATACGCTCCAAGATTTGCACATATCACATGAACGAGAATCCGAAAACATACCGATACTTGTTGAAGAAAGATGGGATGCCTTCCGGGGCATCCTCAAGATTAAAAGCCTGAGTCTCCTTGAATATTTACTTTGGGTGCCTTGTGCATCCCCAAGCTTGAGCTCTTGCCTCTCCTCCTTCTCCTCATATCAAGACCTCCTCGATCTTCGAACACTTCATCCACACAAAACTTAAACAAACTTTTAGTGGCGGGGTTAGTGAAAATGGCAATGGAAGCCCATCATGTATTGCTGCAACATTATTGTATAATTATAAACAAATATTACCCATTTTATGCTATCACAATACTTTGGCCCCAAGTCAAGGAGGCTTCAACAAGAATTCAAACATACGCAAATAATGAAGCTATAACAACAATCTGTGAAAACAGGACAGTCTGTAAAGATTTGAACATCCACCATACTTCTGTAACTCTAAAAATTCTGAAAAATTATGAAAAAAATACAAATTTTGTATAGAAAGACAGGACAAAACGTTTTAGATGCATTTGACGTTCTAGTAAAAAAAATGTAAAATCGTGCACTACAGCCAATGTTTGTGCTTTGCACCGCACAAACCAACAAGCAATCTACTCATACTAAAGGCAAATCTTGGCACATTATTTTTATAATACAATGGAATTGTACAAGGAGATAATTATTTTTATCGAATTTTTTTTGCAATTCAACATTCACAAAGTTTCCATGGGAATGAACGAAGTTCAAGGCATGCTCCCGCTTCCACGGTGCTCGTCTATCTCACTTTCACTTTTCTTTTTGTGATGTTTTAAGTTCCCCTCTATATTTTTTGTTTTTAAACTATATAAAAGGACTCAACAGAAATAAAACGACTCTCTAAAACTTCTAGGTTGTTTCCCTGGCAGCGCTTTCTTTAAAGCCATTAAGCTAGGCATAAGGTATATCAAAGACAATTTTAATTAAGAATGATTTGGCATTTAATTAAGCAACATAAATCAATCAATGATGGAGTCTAACTCTCTTCCTATGCATCGACATGTCATACAAGAACAATTCATGCACATCAAGTAAAGGCCAATACATAGCATAAGTAGTTTCTTGAAATTTTTTCGTGTTGGAAACATAAAGAGGTGGAGATGTAGTCCCTATCTCATAATAATTGCAAGTAGGAGAAGCAAGCACATGTATATTATATTCATAAAAATCATCATGTGCAACGGTAAAAGGCAACCCATTAATATAATCCTTAATAAGTGCAAACTTCTCAGATATAGTGTAGTTTGGAGAATTCAAAAAGATAATAGAACTATCATGTGTGGGTGCGATAGCACTAATTTCATGTTTAACATAAGGAACAATAGCAAATTCATCTCCATAAGCATAATTCAAATTGGCATTTTGGCCACAAGCATAGAAAGCATCAAGTTCATCAAAAAGGGATATTTCAAACAGATCAACGGGATCATAGCAATTATCATAGCATTCATCCTTCGGTAAGAACGAAGCGACGTTAAACAACCTATGAGTTGAACAGTTACTCTCATTAGAAGGTGGGCGCAGGTAGCTAATCCGCTCGTCCTCCTTTTGTTCTTTGCTCTCCTCATCATCTTTTTCATTCACTAAGCTCACAGTTTCATCAATTCCTTCTTCCATAGACTCTTGCAAAATATTATTCTCCTCTTGGACAGCAGAGATTTTATCAATAAATGCATCAATATTGGAATTGTATTTGTAATTATCATAGCAATATTTAAGGATGGCAAAATTTTCAGGTCTATAAACATCATCATCAAATGCTTCATACTTTAAAAACAAAGATTCAATCTCATAAGCACCCTTAAAAGCAACAAATTCTTCTATTTGTTCCACATCATAATAATCATATCTGCCATTAGCATAGGAAGCTAATGTTTCATTTGTTGGGGAACGTAGTATTTCAAAAAATTTCCTACGATCATGCAAGATCTATCTATGTGATGCATAGCAACGAGAGGGGAGAGTATGTCCACGCCCTCATAGACCGAAAGCGGAAGCGTCTAGTAACGCGGTTGATGTAGTCGGACGTCTTCGCGATCCAGCCGATCCAAGTACCAAACATATGACACCTCCGCGTTCAGCGCACGTTCAGCTCGATGACGTCCCTCGTGCTCTTGATCCAGTTGAGGACGAGGGTGAGTTCTTTCAGCACAACAGTGTGGCGACGGTGATGATGATGCTATCGGCACAGGGCTTCGCCTAAGCACTGTAGCGGTATGACCGAGGTGTGTAATTGTGGAGGGGGCACCACACACGGTTGGGAGAGAAACTTGTGTGTTCCAGGGTGCCCCCTGCCCCCATATATAAAGGAGGGAGGGGGAGACCGGCCGGCCCCTATAGGCGCGCCTGGGAGAGAGGAGTCCTACAAGGACTCCAAGTCCTCATAGGAGTCCACCTCCCGGGAGAGAGGGGAAGGAAGGAGAGGGAGAGGGAGTAGGAAACGGGGCCCCCCTTCCCTTGTCCTATTCATACTACTAAGGGGCAGGGGGGCTGCCCTGGCCGCCCTCTTCTCTCTCCACTAAGGCCCATCATGGCCCATTAGTTCCCCGGGGGATTCCGGTAACCCCTCCGGCACTCCGGGTTTTACCCGAACTTCACCGAAACCTTTCCGATGTCTGAATATAGACATCAAATATATCAATCTTTATGTCTCGACCATTTCGAGACTCCTCGTCAAGTCCGTGATCTCATCCGGGACTCGGAACAAACTTCGATCATCAAAACTCATAACTCATAATACATATCATCTTCAAACGTTAAGCGTGTGGACCCTACAGGTTCGAGAACTATGTAGACATGACCGAGACACATCTCCGATAAATAACCAATAGCGAAACTTGGATGCTCATATTGGCTCCCTTTATCGGTCAAAACGCATAACAACATATGTTGTTCCCTTTGTCATCGGTATGTTACTTGCCTGAGATTTGATCGTCGGTATCATCATACCTAGTTCAATCTCGTTACCGGCAAGTCTCTTTACTCATTCTGTAATGCTTCATCCTGCAACTAACTCATTAGTCACATTGGTTTCAAGTCTTATAGTGTTGAGCATTACCGAGAGGGCCCAGAGATACATCTCCGGAACACGGAGTGACAAATCCTATTCTTGATTTATGCCAACTCAACAAACACCTTCAGAGACATCTGTAGAGAATCTTTATAATCACCCATTTACGTTGTGACGTTTGATAGCACACAAGGTGTTCCTCCGGTATTTGGGAGTTGCATAATCTCATAGTCTAAGGAACATGTATAAGTCATGAAGAAAGCAATAGCAATAAACTTAACAATCATTATGCTACGCTAACGGATGGGTCATGTCCATCACATCATTCTCTAATGATGTTATCCCGTTCATGAAATGACAACACATGTCTATGGTTAGGAAACATAACCATCTTTGATTAACGAGCTAGTCTAGTAGAGGCATACTAGGGACCATATGTTTTGTCTATGTATTCACACATGTACTAAGTTTCCGGTTAATACAATTCTAGCATGAATAATAAACATTTATCATGATATAAGGAAATATAAATAACAACTTTATTATTGCCTCTAGGGCATATTTCCTTCAATCTCCCACTTGCACTAGAGTCAATAATGAGTTCACATCTCCATGTGATTTAACACCAATAGTTCACATCTGTATGTGATTAACACCCATAGTTCACATCTCCATGTGACCAGCAACCAAAGGGTTTACTAGAGTCAATAATCTAGTTCACATTTCTATGTGATTAACACCCAAAGGGTACTAAGGTGTGATCATGTTTTGCCCGTGAAAGAGGCTTAGTTAACGGGTCTACAACATTCAGATCCGTATGTATTTTGCAAATTTCTATGTCTACAATGCTCTGTATGAGCTACTCTAGCTAATTGCTCCCACTTTATCACCTCCATAACCGAGAAATACTTCCTTAGTCCTCTTAGGTAACTAAGGATAACTTTCACCACTATATAGTGATCCACTCCTAGATCACTATCGTACCTCCTTGCTAAACTCATAGCAAGGCACACAACTGGTCTGGTACATAGCATGGCATACTTTATAGAACCTATGACTGAGGCATGGGGAATGACTTTCATTCTCTTTCTATCTTCTACCGTGGTCGGGTTTTGAGTCTTACTCAATTTACACCTTGTAATACAGGAAAGAACTCCTTCTTTGACTGATCCATTTTGAACTCTTTCAAAATCTTGTTAAGGTATATACTTATTGAAAAATCTTATCAAGCGTCTTGATCTATCTCTATAGATCTTGATGCCCGATATGTAAGCAGCTTTACCGGGGTCTTTCTTTGAAAAACTCCTTTCAAACTCTCCTTTATGCTTTGTAGAAAATTCTACATCATTTCCGATCAACAATATGTCATTCACATATACTTATCAGAAAGGCTGTAGTGCTCCCAGTCACTTTCTTGTAAATACATGCTTCTCCAAAAGTCTGTATAAAACCATATGCTTTGATCAACTCATCAAAGCGTATATTCCAACTCCGAGATGCTTGAATCAGTCCAGAGATGGATCGCTGGAGCTTGCACATTTTGTTAGCACCTTTAGGATTGACAAAACCTTCTGGTTGTATCATATACAACACTTCTTTTAATAAATCCTTTAAGGAATGCAGTTTTTGACATCCATTTGCCAGATTTCATAAAATATGGCAATTTCTAACATGATTCGGACAGACTTAAGCATCGCTACAGTTGAGAAAATCTCATTATAGTCAACACCTTGAACTTGTCGAAAACCTTTTTGCGACAAATCGAGCTTTGTAGATAGTAACACTACCATCAGGGTCCGTATTCCGCTTGAAAATCCATTTATTCTCAATGGCTTGCGGATCATTGGGCCAGTCCACCAAAGTCCACACTTTGTCCTCATACATGGACCCCATCTCAGATTTCATATCCTCAAGCCATTTCCCGGAATCTGGGCTCATCATCGCTTCCTAATATATAGTTCATAGGTTCATCATGGTATAGTAACATGAATTCTAGAAGAGGATTACCGTACCACTCTGGTGCGGACCGTACTCTGGTTGACCTATGAGGTTCGATAGTAACTTGATCTGAAGTTTCATGCTCATTATCATTAGCTTCCTCACTAATTGGTGTAGGCATCACTGGAACTGATTTCTGTGATGACTACTTTCCAATTCAGTAGAAGGTACAATTATCTTATCAAGTTCTACTTTCCTCCCACTCACTTCTTTCGAGAGAAACTGCTTCTCTAGAAAGGATCCATTTTTAGCAACGAATATCTTGCCTTCGGATCTGTGATAGAAGGTGTACCCAACAGTTTCTTTTGGGTATCCTATGAAGACACATTTCTCCGATTTGCGTTCGAGCTTATCAGGTTGAAGCTTTTTCACATAAGCATCGCAGCCCCAAACTTTAAGAAACAACAACTTTGGTTTCTTGCCAAACAACAATTCATGTGGCGTCGTCTCAACGGATTTTGACGGTGCCCTATTTAAAGTGAATGTTGTTGTCTCTAATGAATATCCCCAAAATAATAGTGGTAAATCGGTAAGAGACATCATAGATCGCACCATATCCAATAAAGTGTAGTTATGACGTTCAGACACACCATTATGCTGTGGTGTTCCAGGTGGCATGAGCTGTGAAACTATTCCATATTGTATTAAATGAAGGCCAAACTCGTAACTCAAATATTCTCCTCCACGATCAGATCGTAGAAACTTCATTTTCTTGTTACGATGATTCTACGCTTCACTCTGAAACTCTTTGAACTTTTCAAATGTTTCAGACTTGTATTTCATTATGTAGATATACCCATATCTGCTCAAATCATCTGCGAAGGTCAGAAAATAGCGATACTCACCATGAGCATCAACACTCATTGGACCAGATATATCAGTATGTTTTATTTCCAATAAGTCACTAGCTCGTTCCATTGTTCCGGAGAACGGAGTTTTAGTCATCTTGCCCATAAGGCACGGTACACAAGTATCAAATGATTCATAATCAAGTGATTCCAAAAGCCCATCAGCATGGAGTTTCTTCATGCGCTTTACACCGATATGACCCAAATGATAGTGCCACAAATAAGTTGCACTATCATTATCAACTTTGCATCTTTTGGCTTCAATATTATGAATATGTGTATTACCACGATCGAGATTCAATAAACCATCAACATTGGGTGTATGACCATAGAAGGTTTTATTCATGTAAACAGAATAACAATTATTATCTGTCTTAAATGAATAATCGTATTGCAATAAACATGATCTAATCATCACATTCATGCTCAACGGAAACACCAAATAACATTTATTTAGGTTTATACTAATCCCGAAAGTATAGGGAGTGTGCGATAATGATCATAGCAATCTTGGAACCATTTCCAACATACATCGTCACTTCACCCTCAACTAGTCTCTGTTTATTCTGTAACTCCTGTTTTGAGTTACTAATCATAGCAACCGAACATGTATCAAATACCCAGGGGTTACTACGAGCACTAGTAAGATACACATCAATAACATGTATATCAAATATACCTTTGTTTACTTTGCCATCCTTCTTATCCGCCAAATATTTGGGGTAGTTCCGCTTCTAGTGACCATTTCCTTTGCAGTAGAAGCACTCAGTTTTAGGCTTGGGCTTCTTCCCGGGAGTAGCATCTTGCTTGATATTCTTCTTGAAGTTCACCTTCTTCCCTTTGCCCTTTTCTTGAAACTAGTGGTCTTGTCAATCATCAACATTGGATGCTCTTTCTTGATTTCTACCTTCATCGATTTCAGCATCACGAAGAGCTCGGGAATTATTTTCGTCATCCCTTGCATACTATAGTTCATCACGAAGTTCCAGTAATATGGTGATGGTGACTAGAGAACTCTATCAATCACTATCTTATCTGAAAGATTAAATCCCACTTGATTCAAGCGATTGTAGTACCCAGACACTCTGAGCACATGCTCACTAGCTGAGCAATTCTCCTCCATCTTTTAGGCAAAGTACTTGTCAGAGGTCTCATACCTCTCGACACGGGCATGAGTCTGAAATACTAATTTTAGCTCTTGGAACATCTTATATGCTCTTTGGTGTTCAAAACGTTTTTGAAGTCCCGGTTCTAAGCCATAAAGCATGGCGCACCAAACTATCAAGTAGTCATCATACTGCTACCTCTTGAGCTTGCGTTGGTTTTCCCTTGAAGAGGGAAGGGTGATGTAGCAAAGTAGCGTAAGTATTTCCCTCAGTTTTGAGAACCAAGGTATCAATCCAGTAGGAGACGATGCACAAGTCACCGAATAACTGCACAAACAATCAAGAACTTGCAACTAACGTGATAAAGGGGTTGTCAATCCCTTCACGGTCACTCGCAAATCTGATAGAGATAATAAAGTAAATATTTTTGGTATTTTTGATGTATAGATTGGAAAGTAAAGATTGCAAAATAGTGGATCGGAAACTAGAAAGATGTAAACGAGATTCAATATAATGGAAAAGAGACCCGGGGGCCATAGGTTTCACTAGTGGCTTCTCTCGAGATAGCATGTATTACGGTGGGTGAACAAATTACTGCCAAGCAATTGACAGAAAAGTGCATAATTCTGATGACATCTAAGGCAATGATCATGAACATAGGCATCATGTCTGTGTCAAGTAGACCAACTCCTGCCTGCATCTACTACTATTACTCCACACATCGACCGCTATCCAGCATGCATCTAGAGTATCAAGTTCATAAAGAATGGAGTAACGCATTAAGCAAGATGACATGATGTAGAGGAATTAACTCAGGCAATATGATGAAAACCCCATCTTTTTATCCTCGATGGCAATAATACAATACATGCCTTACTGCCCCTATTGTTACTGGGAAAGGCCACCGCAAGATTGAACCCAAAGCTAAGAACTTCTCCCATGGGAAGAAAGATCAATCTAGTAGGCCAGACTAAACTGATAATTCGAAGAGACTTGCAAAGATATCAAATCATGCATATAAGAATTCAGAGAAGAACCAAATAGTATTCATAGATAATCTTGATCATAAACCCACAATTCATCGGATCTCGGCAAACACACCACAAAAGAGTATTACATCGAATAGATCTCTAAGAACATCGAGGAGAACTTTGTATTGAGAATCAAAGAGAGAGAAGAAGCCATCTAGATAATAACTATGGACCCGAAGGTCTGTGGTAAACTACTCATGCTTCATCAGAGAGGTAATGGTGTTGGTGTAGAAGCCCTCCGTGATCGAATCCCCCTCCGGCAGATCGCCGGAAAAGGCCCCAAGATGGGATCTCACGGGTACAGAAGGTTGCAGCGGTGGAAGAGTGGTTTCGTGGCTCCCCCTGATGTTTTTAGGGTATAAGAGTATATATAGACAAAAGAACTAGGTCAGTGGAGCTACGAGGGCCCCACGAGGGTGGGGGCACGCCTACCCCCTGGGTGCGCCCTCCTGCCTCGTGGCCTCCTTGTTACGTCTCCGACTTCATCTCCAAGTCTTCTGGTTTGCTTTCGGTCCAAGAAAGATCATCGCGAAGGTTTCATTCTGTTTGGACTCCGTTTGGTATTCCTTTTCTGCAGAACTCTAAAATAGGCAAAAAAACCAGAAACTGGCACTGGGTATTCAGTTAATAGGTTAGTCCTAAAAATAATATAGAAGAGCATATTAAAGCCCATTAAACATACTAAACAGATAATATAATAGCATGGAACAATAAAAAATTATAGATACATTGGAGACATATCAAGCATCCCCAAGCTTAATTCCTGCTCGTCCTCGTGTAGGTAAATGATAAAAATAGAATTTTTGATGTGGAATGCTACCTAACATATTTCTTCAATGTAATTTTCTGTCAGCAACATCGATCGCTTTTTCTTTATTCTTTAGTTGTGAAGTAAATATTGGCTCTGACATGTGAATCGCTGAGATGCATAATCATTGATTGTTTTGAATGCTCTATGAATTGCCAGGCCTGTGTGTTTGATTGCAATGTACAGGAACTCTAAAAAGCAGCTCAAACTTTTTATACTCCCTCTGTTCCTTTTTACTTCTCATATTAGATTTGTTTCAAGTCAATTTTACATTGTGAATGTTGATACTTTTTTCAATAAGATTGGTCAAAGTAGAGATACTTTGACTCTAGACAAAACTTATATGCAGACTAAAAAGGACCAGAGGGTGTCCGTGTGAAACTGCTACAAACGAGGTGATCACCGTGGGAATAATGCTAGTAAGTATTGTTTTGCATGTTCTTGCAATGCCAGTGATACAAGAATTCGAACTAATCGAACTAAATTCATTCATACACTGCCGGATTTCAAATAAATATGCCGGATTTCATTACATTTCATATATTCTTCAACTAAAAAGGGGTGCACTGGAGATATAATTAATTAACATAATCTATGATCTTTGACGCCCATTTCCCGTGTTCGGCCGGCCGAGCCAAACACAAGCTTATTGTCCAGCACAACTCTCCGACTCCACGTCGCCACCAAGAAGCTAATCGGACGTCAATGCTCAACCCGCCCAGCTTGGCTTCAACTGGAGGGTAACAGCGTGGCCTTACTTGGACCCGAGCGGCGGCGACCTACCGTGTTCTACTCTTCCTCGTTTTCTGTGTGGCGCAGCCTCATTGGCAGCAGGGCGAGGCCTCTTCGGAGCCGGCAATGTCCTCTATCTCGTTGCTGGCGGGGCGGTACCTCGGCGGAGCGGGGGAAATCCTCCCCCTCGTTGCCGGCAGGGCGGGGCCTCATCGGAGCCGGCGATGTCCTCTGCCACGTTGTTAGCAAGGCGGGGCCTCGTTGAAGCCGGCGAAGTCCTCCGCCTCGGTACCGAAGGGGCGGGGCCTAGGCGGAACCGGTGATGTCCTCTGCCTTGTTGTTGGCGGGGCGGGGCCTCGACGGAGTAGGGCCTCACCAAAGCCGGCAAAGTCCTCCGCCTCGGTGCCGGCAGGGCGGGGCCTCGGCGGAGCCGGCATTGTCCTCTGCCTCATCGTCGGTCTTGCCAAACAACGCCTCGCCCGCTTCATCGTCCTCTTTATAGGTGGCCGCAACCTCTGCCACCCGCATGCGGTACCGCCATCGCGCGAGGCGGCTCTCGAGGGCGGAGTGGTATGACTCGAGCAGCGCCTCCTGCTCCGCCCGCTCCACGGCAATCTGCTCCTCCACCTACATGTGCTCCTCGAGGAGATGGTGGTTGTAGGCGGCGTCGGCCTGTGCCTCCCGGGACTGCTCCTCACGCTTCTGCCTCACCGTGTCCATGTGTTGGGCACGGGCCTCACCGATGGTCATGGTGCAATGCACCAGCGAGGATGGTGCTGAGGAGGGGGTTGGCGCCGGATCGTTGACTACCACGTTCTCCATTGGGACGTCGTCGTCCTTCGGCTGCTTGCCGGCTAGCCAGTCGGCAGCAATGGCTGCGATATCCTTCTGGTCCATCATCTGCTCGTCCCGAAGAGCGCTGGAACGCTAGGAAGCCATGGTGGACAGTAGTGGTGTGGATAGGAGAAAGGGAACGGAGGTGGATGACTGCGGCTATGGCTGGCACAGTAGTTTATATAATAATGGTGGGCTGCAGAGGGACGGACGGGTGGCGCCGGAGTATCCACCTCGGCAACCGTGTATCATTAATGTGAGCTGCAGACGAACGGACGGACACCACTTGTGTCGTTTGAACACAGAGCAATCGCCTGCACCGGGAAGCGGCGCTAGTGGCGCTGACCGTTTTGGGCGGAAAGTGCGCGCGGGCGAGGGAGGCGGTCTGGGTGAGCCAGGGCGGTCAGACCTATGACTGGCTGTGGTCCAGGCGTCGAGTAGCCGGACATGCTGGCTAGCGAGCGAGCTCGCCGAGCTGAGCAGCGACAATCAGACGATGGACGTGGCTTCCGACCAAGAGCCGGCGGCACCGCCCAAGCCGGTTCATGCCGAGTTCACCATAGAGTAGGTGCGGCCGCACTTCGATGCCCTAATGATAGAAGAGCTACAAGCGCAGGAGGACTTGTGCTGCAACTTTCATCTCCTCAACGAGCACCGGCTCGCGGAAGGACGAATCGCTGGCGAACAAGCAAACGACAACGCCTTCGCGGACATGTGGCCCTATGATCCTGGCTTCCTGAATGACCAGCAGGCGTTGTATCAGACCATCCGTAGGGCCCTCTCCATCGTCCTTCGATTTGGTGCGCTCGTCGTGGCGCCATTGTCTCGCATTGTCAACATGGTCAACGAACAAGAGGAATCAGGAGATGACTTTAATTGGAGAGGATGACAGTGGATCCCACCAGGGCCATAGCCGCACGTACGCAAGTGCCTCCTTATTAGTATATATACAACTATATTTTTTTGCTTCCTCCTTGTTTCCTGACATCATGATCCCACACCATTGTCAACCTATATAGTCAATAAACGAGAGAATTGCACAAGGAACGGCCGACAGCTGGGACCCAGCAGCTTGAGCAGTATTTCTGTTTTTGAGGTGTGAGCAGAGTTTTTCTTGAGCGATGTTTTTGTCGTTGTTCATAGGAGCAGGGTATCAACTGGGCGGGCTGTGGCCCATCTGGCCCAGGCTATTATTTTATGTCGACCAAATATCCAATCCAGATATTAATATTTAAATGTGAAAATGGCTAGCCCAGCTATTCTTTTTTTGCGGAATACCCAACCCAGGTCAACTTGTTATTCTCCGGGCCGCATTAGACTTGCCTAGAAAATGGGTTTAAGAAATAATAAATGGGATGTAATTAAAAAATTGGCTGTAAATATAAAAAACACACCGAACAGGTACATTTTTTATTCTTCTCAAAAAAGGTAATTTTTTAATTTCATTACTTGTTGCACGTGCAAAATTTCGTTGGATTTTTACATAATAAAAATTTATTTTTAAATTTTATTTAATCTGACTCTGAATTTCCAGTTAAAAAATATTTCGGATCCTATCAAAATGTTGGAAATTTTGTTGATTTTTTTAGCGGTTGGCTGAAATTATTAACAAAGTCCTGGCTAGAAAATGGACTATAGTTTTAACAAATAGTAAATGGGCTGAGTAAATTCCATTATAATTAAAAATACAAATCACAAATGGGCTATATGTTCTCTGCCACAGATGTGATGGTCACTTGTGGGCCTACTAGGTTCACGCATACACAAGGCCTTGTCAACTTATAGTCAACACACTCAACTAAAAAAACTTATAGTCAACACACATCCCTAAAAAACTTATAGTCAACAAACGAGTCTATTAGCAGTGGCCATTGGATGTCCATCTAACGGCTGTGGTGCTTCTTCAATCTCGGATATTCATGCTTCAGCCGCCCAAACCGTCACCGGCGGTACCGCCTCCCGTGACCAGCCGTGCTGCTTCTTCAACCTCTGTTCTTGCTCCCGCCTCCCGTGGACGGCAGTGGTGCCGCGCACCCGAACCAGTCAAGTTTCCCACTCCTCTCCATCTTCGACTCCACTGCCGCGTCTTCCCCATATCTGGGTCATTCGAATCTGGGGCCTCGCCGTCGTCCACCAGCCTTGGTGCGCGCGGCACAGCATGGTCAACATGGTCAACAAACGAGAGTCATCGGAAGATGACTGTACGTGAGAGGCTGACAGTGGGGACGCACCACGCCCATGGACGCATGCATTCAACTGCATATTTTTACCCTGAAAAACAATGTTTTCTCCCCCTGACAGCTGGGGCCCACCAGCTACATCTTCGCACGCAAGGAAGTGCATCCTTATTACGGGTAAAAAAAGATTCCCCCCTGACAGCTGGGACCCAGCAGCTATATCTTCGCACGCAAGGAAGTGTGTCCTTATCCCCCCTGACAGCTGGGACCAACCCGGTCGAAGCATACATACTGGTCGATCGGTCGCTCTGCAATGATGAACCATGGCCGAGTAAGTAGCAGCACATGTCATAGTAGAGCCCCCCGCACGGCAGTTCAGGCTGTCCCCACTAAACCGTGTACACGTACATACAACCAGACGCCAAAAAATACGGCCACGTACATACATGTGAGCGGGGTCTCAAAACGCGCACTCACGCATACGGACGGCCAGGTCTCGTGTACATGGAGAGGCATCGTATGGCAGCGACGTTGTCCTGTTCATCTTCAGCTAACCGGCTGGGTCGGAACGGAGGAAACAATGTCGTGTTCACTAGGAGCCAAGTGACTGGGTCGAAACACGTCCTATTCATCGGGAGGCAACAGACTAGGTCGGAATGGATCATGTTCATCGTCAGGCAACAGGCTTGGATGGAACAACCGATTGAAATGAGGCCTGGCGTACCGAAGAACAGAGGAAACAGCCTTGTGTTCGACCGCCTAGGGTCGAAATGGGATCCTGTTCATCGGGAGGGGTCTAGGGTACTGCAAAACGGAGGAAATGGACTTGAGTTCGAGTGCCTATGATCAAAACGGGGTCCTGTTGATCGGGAGGGGTGTGGCATACCGCAAAACAGAGGAAACAGACTTGTGTTGGAGCGCTACGGTCTAAACGGGGTTCCTGTTCATCGGGAGGGGTGTGGCGTATTGCAAAACGGTACTCCACGGGCTATTGTTCAAATTCACCGTCGACCTCCTTCAGCCTCCACGAGCTACTATTCATCCACCGTCGACCTCCTCCAGCCTCCACCTGCGACTGTTCATCCAGGAGCTCCTGTTCATCTAGCCTCCACCGCTCCTCCGCCGGCTACTGTTCAACCAACCCTCTCCACGGGGTCCTATTCAACCACCCCTCCACGGGCTACTGTTCATCCAGCCCTCCAACGGCTACAGTTCAACTAGCCCTCCACGGGGTCGTCCTGTTCATCCAGCCCTCCACGGGGTCATGTTCATCCACCCCAACCGGCTCGATTGATCGGGTACCTGTTCATCCAGCGTCAACGACCTCTAATACCACGGGGTCCTGTTCATCCAACCCCCACCATGAACTGTTCATCCAAGCCCCCAACAACGCTCACTATTCATCAAGAAGCAGCAGGTTCGATCAGCTTCAGTTAGCAGCAGTAGCGAAGGAATCGCTCGATCGGGTTTAGTTAATAGCAAGGGATAGATCGTTTGGGTTCAGTTAGAGCCTAAAGCCTCGCACCCACGCGCGTACGTGTATGAGAGAAACGCGCATCGCTCGGCCCCTGACCACCCATAGTAACCGGGAACTCCCTGATATTTTCCTCGCCCTCGCTTCTACCATAATTGTTTCCGTCTTGGATGGCCCAAAGAATGTCATGCAGGTGCGTCTCAGGCCCGCCCACGACAAAAAGCCCATTTTATGTCATGATTTTTTGTCATAGAAGTAGGAGCCCACCACATCTATGATGATACCGGGTTTTGTCATAATTATCGTCATATAAGTGTCATAAGTATGATAGAAAAAAAATTCGTTCGGCCCAAAATGTCACGGATGTGTCTTTTTTGTAGTGATTTCGATAGGCCCTAAAAGGCCATGAGTTAGAGGGCCATAAATGGGCTATATAGGAACATGCCATTAACAGGCTTTCCGTGGGCCGGCCCGTTACCTTTTGACCAAGTCAAATGGGCTGGCCTTTTCACCGGAATGGGCCTCTGTTAGGCCGTGCCACGTGTCGACGTATCATGGGCGCCTCATGTCCAATGAATGGATGACATTTGTCCCAACAGTGAGCCAACACGTCTTTCCTCCGGTCAATGATAATTTTACACGTGGAAAATCCTCATTGGTCCGAGCTGTTAACGGGTTAGCGGATCCAAAACCGGACCCAATAGCTTAACGGTGTTCTGTTACGGTGGATTCCACATGTCGGTCACCCTTGACGAAAGCACTTCTGTGATGCGCGATTTATCATCATGGAAGTGCACACTTCCGTGATGATAATTTTGGTAATGTCATGGAACACTTCTATGATTGCGCAGGTATGACTATCTTGATTCTGTCATAAAATTGTCATGGATGTACATGCATGACAGAAAACGTGACCTACTGTGAAAAACACGTATCATCACGGAAGTGTATTTTTTTTGTAGTTTTAGGTGTAACTTACTAATCATCGCACATGAGTACTCGCAGACGCATCGTGTGCGATACTCCTAGCCACCACAAGCAACTCGTTTGCATTTTTCAAAGTTTTTTGTATGAACAGAATCACGCACGAACTAACTATAGTAATCGTTTGTGTTATAACTTCTCATCGCAAATAGTTCATCCGAGTGGGTTGTATGCCACGTATCATACACATCTTGTTTACACGAATCATTTGTGCTCTTTTGGCTCATCGCAAATGCTGTGGCACCCCGGCTCAGAGCGACCGGTTTACCATGCATTGCCAGCCCAGAGACCAGGTCTTCTGGCAACACACAACATCTTGGTACAGAAAACAACCGGTTTATTGATGCTAGCGGATCAGAGTTTATATTACAACAGGGGTCGAGGCCAAGCGGCACACACGGTGCGGCTGAACAATATGTACATTATTTAGTGAACATAAAGGGGCCTCGATCATAACAACTACGCGCCAGCGGAACAACATCGTAGCGGAAACTCCATAGCACAGGGACACCGATGTGGACACGATCTAGACTCGAGCAGCACTCCTTTCCAACGAGACTTTCCTGAAATCTGGCATGACATGCCAGGTCAGTACATTGAATGTACTTGCAAGCTCACAACAGGCATAATCATAATGACAAACAATATCATGATAATTAACCAATTAATAATGCAATAATGTTCCAACTTGATCATTTGGGACCGACTTACCAACCTGATCATTCTCGGATCACAAACAAACCACCATTGTGGCCTTGACAAGAGTAACTCGTGATACTTACGGCGATCACAACCATGGCCAATATTTGGTCTCGAACATCTCAATGGAATTTCCGCCATCATCAATAGTGCAAAGTTCATAACTTAGTGTGCAAATTTATTAAACGTTGACTCATGGTGGGACGTACTATGAGGCGTCCGTGACCATGGACTCGGCTATCGAGAGATTATACACTCCGTAGAGGTAGCACACTGTACCCACACCACAGAACCCGTGGCCTCGCACTCCCATTCGGGTGGACCAACGGCATTCCAACGAAACTCCTCCATTGCCATGACACTCTCCCGACCACTCCGACCCAATCCCCAATGGGCTAGTCCTGGGTGGCCCCGTGTCTACTAAAGACACAACGACCACCGTCGTGGCCAAAATGATCCCACTCGGGGACCCGGTACCATAATCTCAACAACGGGCACACAAGGTTATGCCTGCTTACCGGGCCAGGGTAAGCATGCCCATAACCTTCCCTAGTTGGAGGCACCGACCAGAGGCGTGTCAATGGACCGAATCAAGGCCTTCTCACAAAGGCAAATGTGGTTGCACTAGGAAAAACTCGATTCAGCGGCACCATGACCCAGTCAACGATATATTCAAGTTGAGTTATAGTCAGGTTCAACTTAAAATGAAAATGACCTGTGTCATAGCATGCCATGAAATGCAATACATGCATCACATATTAACGAAAATGACTGATGTCAACCATATTCACACTAAGCATAAACATCAACAACTTATATTACTTTCCTGGTCAGGTTAACTCTCACTTTAACAAGATATTTTGTAGCAAGTTTTATTATTTTTCTCATGCAAGAAAATAACTTCGATTAATTTCTCATATGCATAGCAAAAATTATACTATCATCACCCAAGAAAATCCTAATTTCTTTACCAACCAAGTTAGGTTCAAACATTCTGTAAATCAAGCAAAATGACTAAACAAGCACTTAACAACATATTTTCTAGCAAATTTTACTATTTTATTTGTGTAAGAAAATAACTTTAAGTAATTACTCATATGCATAACAAATCATTTTATCATTACCACAAGTAGATCTTAGCTTTTGTTACCAACTAAACTAGTTTCAAACATTTTGTAAATCAAGCATAATAACTAACAAACACTTAACAGAATATAAATAACATAATAGTTATTTAAATGCATGGATTAATCATTTCATTCAAGTAAGAAAATCATAAATATTGAAATGACACCATGAAAATGTTGTTGTGGCTTGCCTTAGTGTGGATGAGGTTCACAAGCCTTCTGGTTATCCTCAAGAGAAGCCTTACCCTCTGAAAATAATTTTAAGCACAAGAAGAAAATAGAAGAATAGTTCTGAAAATCACCAGAAATTCTAGACCGCTCGAAAAAATCTCATCTTTGGTGAGCTGCTAGATTTCTTTGCAAAGAACATAATGCAAAAAGAATCAATTCATTTGGACTTATGGTTGAAGAGTTATAGCTGTTTGAAGCTCTCTGGAAATTAGTTGAATTTGAATTTAAATAAAACAGACTAGGGGGGTGACGATAACACACAAGTATAGGGGATCGCAATAGTTTTAGATAAGTAAAAGTGTCGAACCCAACGAGAAGCCAAAGGTAGAACAAATATTCCCTCAAGTTCTATCGACCACCGATACAACTCTACGCATGCTTGATGTTCGCTTTACCTAGAATAAGTATGAAACTAGAAGTACTTTGTAGGTGTTGTTGGATAGCTTTGCAAGATAATAAAGAGCATGTAAATAAAAAGTAGGGGCTGTCTAGGTAAAGACACAACTAAGTTAGTTTTAGTAAAGATCTTTTTGTTACGAGAAAGTTATTTGTCCCTAGGCAATCGATAACTAGACCGGTAATTATTATTGCAATTTTATATGAGGGAGAGGCATAAGCTAATATACTTTCTCTACTTGGATCATATGCACTAATGATTGGAACTCTAGCAAGCATCCGCAACTACTAAAGATTATTAAGGTAAAACCCAACCATAGCATTAAAGCATCAGGTCCTCTTTATCCCATACGCAACAACCCCCTTACTCGGGTTTGTGTTTCAGTCACTCACGCAACCCACTATAAGCGAATCATGAACGTATTGCCACACCCTATAGCGGGGATCCCTCAAGCTTGCGCGACATGGAGAGCACCATAGGACAGCACCAATAATAAAACATGCAACTCAAACAAATCTTGATCATCAAATAGCCCATAGGACAAAACGGATCTACTCAAACAACATAGGATAGCCATACATCATTGGGAAATAATATATAGCATTGAGAACCATGTTTAAGTGAGATTACAGCGGGTAAGAGAGAGGTTACACCGCTGCACAGAGGAGGGAAGAGTTGGTGATGATGGCGGTGAAGTTGTTGGTGAAGATCGCGGTGATGATGATGGCCCCCGGTGGCACTCTGGTGCCATAGTAAGTGAGGGGGAGAGAGCCCCCCTCCTGCTTCTTCTTCCTTGACCTCCTCCCTAGATGGGATAAGGGTTTCCCCTCTGGTCCTTGGTCTCCATGGCGTGGGAGGGGCGAGAGCCCCTCCGAGATTGAATCTGTCTCTCTGTCTCTCTCTGTTTCTGTGTTCTGTTCTGCTACCCTTTCACCGTTTTGTATATATATGGAGATCCGTAACTCTGATTGGCCTGAAACCTTCACCGTGATTTTTTTTCCAAAAAATAGCTTTCTTGCGGCCGAAGAAGGGCATCAACCACCTTACGGGTGGCCCACGAGGGTCAGGGGCGCGCCCAGGGGGGCAGGTTGTCACACCCTCGATGCGACTATAGCTCCCACGTGTCGAAGCACGACTTAGAGACATAATCGCATTGAAGGCATATGTCGCAAGTTAGGCAATCTTCACAACATCCCATGTAATATGATAATAAAAGGGGAGATAACATAGTTGGCTTACACTCGCCACGTCAATCAAGTACATAAATAACATTACATCATCCAAACACTCATGGCCCGACTACGGCGCCAAAATAAAAGATAACCCAACAAGCGACACGGTCCCAATCACCCCCAACTGGGCACCACTACTGGTCATCGGGAAAGGAAACATAGTAACGTTGAGAGTCTTCGTCAAAGTCCCACTTGAGCTCATACGCGTCTCCTGGAGCGGAATCATCAGGCCCTGCATCTGGTGTAATAGTAATCTGTGAGCCACAGGGACTCAGCAATCTCGCACCCTCGCGATCAAGACTACTTAAGCTTATAGGTAAGGCAAGGTAAAATATGAGTGGAGCTACAGCAAGCGACTAGCAAGTATGGTGGCTAACTTATTCGCAAAAGAGAGCGAGAAGAGGAGGCAAAGCGCGAGCGAGAAACTAGAGAGCAACCTCCGCAAACATTACTCCAACACCATGTCCACTTCCCGGACTCTGCCGAGAAGAGGCCATCACGGTAACACACTCGGTTGATTCATTTTAATTAATTAAGGTTCAAGTTATCTACAACCGGACATTAACAAATTCCCATCTACCCATAACCGCGGGCACGGCTTTTGAAAGTTCAAATCCCTTCAGGGGAGTCCCAACTTAGCCCATGACAAGCTCTCACGGTCAACGAAGGAATAGACCTCCTCCCAAGACGTTCCGATCAGACTCGGCATCTCGGTAATTCAAGACACTTCGACAGGCTAAAACAAGACCAGCAATACCGCCCAAATGTGCCGAAAAATCCCGATAGGAGCTGCACATATCTCTTTCTCAGGGAACACTCAGATGAGCCAGACGTCGGGTAGGCCAGCCCAGAGTTGCCCCTGGTAGCCCCGGACATCGCTCGGTTGGACCAACACTCAGAGGAGCACTGGCCCGGGGGGGTTAAAATAAGATGACCCTTGAGTCTGCAGAACCCAAGGGAAAGAAAAGGCTAGGTGGCGAATGGTAAGACCAATGTTGGGCATTGCTGGAAAAACTTTAATCAAGGCAAAATATCAAGGGGTTCCCATTATAACCCAACCGCGTAAGGAACGCAAAATCCGGGAACATAACACCGATATGACGGAAACTAGGACGGCAAGAGTGGAACAAAACACTAGGCGAGAGGCCGAGCCTTCCACCCTTTACCAAGTATATAGATGCATTAAGATAACATGGAAATATAATGATATCCCAACAAGTAAATAAATGTTCCAACAAGGAACGGCCTCCAATCTTCACCTGCAACTAGCAACGCTATAAGAGGGGCCGAGCAAAGCGGTAACATAGCCAATCAACGGTTTGCTAGGACAATGGTGGGTTAGAGGTTTGACATGGCAATTTGGGAGGCTTGAAAGCAAGTGGTAGGCATCATAACAATGGCATAACAAAAGAGCGAGCAAACTAGCATATCAAAGATAGTAGTGATTTCGAGGGTATGATCATCTTGCCTGCACAGTTGTCAGAGTTGACTGGATCCTCAAAAGCAAACTCAACGGGCTCCTCATTAGCGAACTCGTCTCCCGGCTCTACCCAAACAAGACAAACAAGCAAAAAGGATACAATCAACCACGTGCAAGACCAAGCAATATGATACAATGATGATATGCTATGCGGAATGCGATGCGGGATGCAAAATGCAAGATATGACAGGAAATGCATGAACCTGGCCTCAACTTGGAAATCCAAGTGTTCCACTGGAAAGATGAGACGAAATCGCTTGAAAACAATATAAAGAATGCCGGAATCAGAGTTACGGTTTGGAAATGGCAAGCGATTCAAAAATGACACCGGTCTGCGATTTACAGCAAGTAGGCATCTAAATGCAATGAAATGAACATGCTACAGCACCCAAACATGACAACAAAATACATAGCAGGGATGCACACAAGATTCTTAACAAAAGTCTAGCACTGAGCTACGACCAATTCATCCATTAAAAGGTTCAAACAAGCATGGCAAAAATGCATATGACACACATATCTCAGACTTAGTGAAATTAACACTTGTCTGGAATTTCAGATCAGGTAGCCCTCTTCGGAGCAACAAAACTACATGCTACAGGATCTGAACATGACAAAGTAAAGCATGGCATGGAGCTACTCAAAGAGCTTAACAAAAGTCCCTTAGTGACCTTGAGCCAAAAGGGATCATAAAATACAATTGCAAGCACGTGAACATAGCAAAAACATAATCAATTTTCATACTTAGTGAAAACCGGCACATGCTGAAATATAACTCAAGTAGTCATGTTTGCGAGCTCGATGCACTCACTACGGAACAAGTCATGGCAAGACAAGCATACATCCATCAAGAAGGCACAAAATGCAAGCTAGACATGGCAAGAACAATAGCATAGTATGCACGGATCAACTACAACATCATCGGCAAAATTGCAAACAAGTTGACAATCTGCCCAGATTCACAAAGTAGCAAAAGTATAGCTCGATTGACTCAAGCTAGGTTGCTCCATAATTGCAAACAAAGACATGAATGGATAGATCACTACAATATTAACAAAACATCCTTACTGATCATCCTCAAAAGAGGCACGGATCACTAGGAAACAACATGAACATATGGCATCATGAGATAAACAGCTCCAGGACTTAGTGAAATTACTAAGTCCCTGAAAACAGAATTAGCAAGTGCACCACTTTGAAACCTTGCACTAGTCACCAAACACATCCTAAAAATACATGGGTTGCACCTCTGGAGAGATGAAAAAACCCTTAATAAAACATATGTAGAACTCAGGGGCATATCATGCACACATTAATCATGGCAAAAATGACAAAAGTGCTAAACGGAGTAACAGATCTGACAATTAGCTCAAGTAGCCCTCTTCTAACAGCATTTCGGGCATCAAGATGAGCTCAAATGAAAATGATGCAATGGAATG
This sequence comes from Triticum urartu, assembly GCF_003073215.2. NCBI lineage: Eukaryota > Viridiplantae > Streptophyta > Magnoliopsida > Poales > Poaceae > Triticum > Triticum urartu. The sequence goes on from NC_053023.1 coordinate 621,179,006, forward strand.
AAATGATGTACTCTCTGAGATGAACATTTCGATGTGCTATATGCATGAATCGGAGCTACAGATGCAAAGTTACAGGGTCTCGAACAGGAGCATATGGACTGAAAATATCAGAGACTTAGAAAAAAACAACCCTCAGATCTAGGGTTTGACCGGCGCGCAATCCGAGGCGGCGGCGGGCACTGTTCACGGCGGGGACGAGGACGGCGGCGCTCCCGCCGGAGAAGACGAGGGCGGCGGCCGGAGTAGAGAAGGAGGCGGGGCCGGCGATGGCGATGGCGGTGGCGGCGCCGGCTCGGGTCGCCGCGGTGGTGGCGGTCGGGGCGGCCGGCGACGACCTGGGCGGTGCGGGGCGGCGGCTGCTCCGGTGCGGCGGGCGGCGAGCGGCGGCGCCCCGGTGGGGAGGCGGCGGATGGCGGCGGGCGCGGGCGCGGCGCCATGGAGGAGGAGGGCACGGGCGGCGCGGCGATGGGCCGGGGAGGGCCGGCTACGGGCCCGTGCGGGCTCCAGCGGCCGTGGGAGGCGGCGGCCACGTGGCATGCCCGGAGTGGCTGCGGGCGGGCGGCGCGCAGGTCGGACATGTCCGATCCGGCGTGGACGGTGTCCGGCGGCGCGAGGAGGTGTGGATTTAGGGTTTTGCCCGGGATTTGGAATGTGGGGATTTATATATAAGGGTAGAGGGAGCTAGGAGAGTCCAAATGAGGTGCGGTTTTTGGCCACGCGATCGTGATCGAACGCTCTAGATGATGGAGTAGAGTTAGGTGGGTTTTGGGCCAACTTGGAGGGGTGTCGGGCTGCAACACACACAAGGCCTTTTCGGTCCCTCGGTTAACCGTTGGAGTATCAAACGAAGTCCAAATGATACGAAACTTGACAGGCGGTCTACTGGTAGTAAACCAAGGCCGCTTGGCAAATCTCGGTCCAATCCGGAAATGTTTAATCCCCACACACGAAAGAAAGCTAGAAATGACCACCGGAGGAGAACGAAGCGCCGGAATGCAAAACGGACAACGGGGAAAATGCTCGAATGCATGAGACGAACACGTATGCAAATGCAATGCGCATGATGACATGATATGAAATGCATGACAACGACAACAACACACTGAGACAAAACCCGAACCCGAGGAAATAAATATAACTTAACGCCGGAAATGGCAAGAGTTGTAGTACAAATTGGGAAAGTTACATCCGGGGTGTTACAACACTCCACCACTACGAAAGGATCTCGTCCCGAGATCTAGGACTGAAAGAACGCCGGGTACTCAGAACGGAGGTGATCCTCGCGTTCCCAGGTAGCTTCACGGTCGGAATGGTGTGACCACTTGACTTTGAGAAATTTGATTGACTTGTTGCGAGTCTTGCGTTCAGTCTCTTCAAGAATAGCAACTGGGTGCTCACAATAAGAGAGATCTTCTTGGAGCTCAATGTCCTCGAAGTTGACGGTGTGGTCAGGAGTCTTGAAGCACTTTCGAAGATGAGAGACATGTAACACGTCATGAACATTTGCAAAGTTTGAAGGAAGCTCGAGTTGATAGGCGAGGTCTCCTCTCTTGCTGACAATCTTGAAAGGTCCCACGTATCTAGGGGCAAGCTTCCCTTTGATACCGAAGCAACGAGTACCTTTCATAGGAGAGACGCGGAGGTAAACATGATCTCCGATCTCGAAAGCGAAATCACGGTGCTTACTATCATAGTAGCTCTTCTGGCGGGATTGGGCTGCTTTGAGGTTATCACGAATGACTTTGCACATTTCCTCTGCCTCTATGATTAAGTCATTACCCAAAAGCTGACGTTCACCGGTTTCAGACCAGTTGAGAGGGGTACGGCACTTCCTGCCATACAAAATTTCAAATGGGGCCTTGCCCGAACTTGCTTGAAAACTGTTGTTGTAGGAGAATTCAACATAAGGAAGACAATCCTCCCACTTCATGCTGAAGGAGATCACACAAGCACTGAGCATATCTTCAAGAATCTGGTTGACACGCTCGACTTGACCGCTAGTTTGAGGATGGAAAGCTGTGCTGAAGCGGATGTTGGTGCCCATGGACTTCTGAAAAGAATCCCAAAACTTCGAGGTAAAGATGCTGCCACGGTCTGAAGAGATCAGTTGAGGAATACCGTGCAGAGAGACAATACGAGAGGTATAGAGTTCCGCCAATTGAGCTGCAGTGATCGACTCTTTGATAAGCAAAAGTGAGCCACTTTGGTGAGTTTGTCG